>NC_141376.1:22257368-22460050 GCF_017979445.1 Akebia trifoliata
CGAATGGCAATGGTGTGTGAGAAACCATGTTCAGGGTTGGTGGAGGTTGATAGGTAGGTAGTGGATTAGTGGTGACATTTGGTGGGCTAGGGATTGTGACCTTTTTGTTGTCAATAAGGTTTTGAATGGCATGGCGCAAGGTGATACATCGATCTGTGTGATGGCCAGGATTTTGATGGAACTCGCAGAACAAGTTAGAATTGTGTCCAGCTGGCAAGGGATTAGGTAAAGGTCGGGGTTGGATAGGAGTAAGAAGCCCTTTTTTCACCAATTTGTGAAAAGTTATAGTGAGACTCATCCCTAGATTGGTAAATTGATGCGGAGTTCGAGGTTGACCTGGGTGAGCCTGGTTATTAGTTCGGACTGGGGGTTGAGCTGGGGTAGCTGACATGTTGGCTATGTAGACATGGTTGGTACTAGGTTTGGGAACATAGGGTTTTTTAGGCTTGTTATCGAGGGGTTAGAGAGAACCCCAGAGGCAAAAGTGTCGTCGAGCTGACTTCCGGCTTGTAACAAAGACTCAAAAGTAGGGAGATATTGGGCCACTAGGTGTTGAGCATATCCTTGTGAGAGGTGTTTTAGGATAATCGCTACTAGTTCCTTTTCTGACGGTCTATCCCACATTTGGGCAGCCTTGGCCCTTCAACGACCAATGAAATCAGTGAATGTCTCCTCATTCCTCTGTTTAGTTGCTTCCAAATCCCTTCTTGAGGTCTCAATCTCAGTACTGTACTTATACTTATGCTAGAAAGCCTTTGACATGTTCTCCCATGTACCCACAGTAACTGGATCTTGAGACATCAATCAACGTAGCGCTGATCCTGACAAAGTTCTCTGAAACAATAACGTCATCTGTTCGTCGCTGAGCCCCATAGTGCGCATGTTAGTAACATACACCTTAAGATGTGTTTTTGCACACCCTATACCACTAAACTTGTCCATTTTCGACATCACAAACTTATCAGGCAAATGAATTCTAGGGATGCGGTTCAAAGCTTCAATACCTGCTGCAATTTCATCGATACCTTTTATACTCTTCATAGCCGACTCTAATTGAGACATTCTGTTAGCTAATACTGGATTTTCATCAACATACTCTTCGTCTCCGTCGAGTTGGAAGACTTCACGTGGACATCTTTCTTCTGCCTTCTTTCCTTTTAGGTCATCTAGGGGATTGCCCATTGATTCTGAGGTCTGTTCTAACACTTCCACTTTGCCTTTTATACTGTTGATATCATTGGCAAAGGCAGCCAAGATCTTACGGATCTCTGTGAGCTTAGATTCTGAAGCCATATCTACTTGTTGACTTGGTACTGTAGTTCGTTCTAATCGATTGGACTTACGACTCCAACTAGGAGGTGGACGCTTGAGTTTGGGCGCAATGATAATCCTAATGACCTCATCAAAGGTAGATTTAGTCAATTTCAGTATTACCCCCTTGATAACATTTTAAAGAATCATTTTATTGAGGTTTGTGCACCAATCCATTCACACAATAAACATTCAAAGAAGAAATAAATATTTATTTGAAAGAACAAATAGCTTTATTGAAAATGATTGACAAAGAAATGTTCTTATTAAAAACATCTTTCAACAAATTTGACTTGAACTATTTTTACATGGACACTTGGCTTTGTCTTGATGGTCATCAGGATTGTTGTCAGGCTTGATCCTCTTGGCTCTAACAACTGGCTCTTTGAATTCTGCTAGTCCGTTTGGATACCCTAGGGTGCACTTATTCCAAGCCTTCTCAATGAGGTACACTAACTATTCAGTCAAAGGCTCAGGGGGAAAGAAAGCTTTGTGCTGAGGTAAAGATAACTCTATGGGTATGTCATACTGTTCTGGGATCAAATTAGGATGGTAAAAAGATGTTTCTTCTAAACCGATCAGACGGACATAGTAAGATCCTTTGGTTTCTAGAACAGGGGGATCAATCATCCACCAAGGGCATCTTAAACCGATATGACGGGCAAGGCGAGAGTCTAACCATTTGCTCCAAGACTTGACTGAGTTATGACGTATTAACAGGTTTCTTTTGGAAAAGTGTTCTGGCCCATACTCGAGGTTTGAAGGAATATCCACAATTTTGAGACGGTCACAAAGTCACATATAGAGTAAGTAGGGGCTTCCTTTGAAGGTTTCCTCCTCATCATATTTTATGGCATCTAGACCTGAGAAAGTTTCAGCTAGGATGAGGGGTACTGAGTTGGCTTTCCTTGAGAGTTGAGAGGTTATATCTATGAAGGACTCAGGGATAGTTTGGCCATCACTATTAAAGGTCAGTAGGTATTGGGCTAAGATTCCTAGACACAATCGATAGTCTCTAGTGGCTCGCTAGGCTTCGGGTTTTACATTGATAGGTTGACTGCGGGAGCGATACGGGCCTAGTAAAGGTACTAAGTCCAATCTCCTATTATGAATTAAGGCCTTGGCTTCTTCCTTGGAAATGTTCAGTACTGTGGCAAGGTCACCAGAATATCCGGTCTTCAATGAAGGCCTGACTAGAGGTCCTGAAGTGGATATCCCCATGATGCCACAATAATCCTCGTGAGTGGGGCACAAGTGCATATACCCCATATGGAATATATGAAGATAGGGGTTCCATCGCTTAGCCATAGCACGTAAGAGGTTCCAGTCTATCTCAAACTCGTGGAAGTAAAGAGCATTCCTCAACATGAATCTCCCAAAATTGATCTTCTCTACAGGGTGCATCCTTATGACGGTTGTTTTGACTAACTGATCGATTGGGTTATCGCCTGCGGCTAACATCCTGGTTTGAAATAAAAGGGAATTTTAGTACTCTTCCAAGGTCCATGTAAAATATCAATTTTCTCTTTATTTTCTTTTAGAAAATATTTTCCTTTCGAAGAATCTTATTCTCATGGAAAAAAAATTTTAGAAAATATTTTTTCTTGGAAAATATTTTTTCTAAAGAACACTTCTTTTTGGAAAACATTCTTCTCTAGAAAATATTTTCTTTCTATAAACTATTTTTTCTTTGAAAATTTGATTTCCATTTAGATTTAAATGGCCTGGCCCATCATGGTTGTTGGACCGGGATGGACTGGGTCATTATTATAAAAGAATGGATTCTTTATTTGGTCGGTGCACCCATTTTAATCAGTTAAAAGAAAAACTTTAATCCTTGAGGGTAGCCATACATTTTGATCTCATCATCCACATCATTCACATCAATTACAAAGTCTCATAAGATTCCATTCAATGAACAACCCGGGAACACCCACGATAAATTCGAGTCGTGACCTACAGGGAAGGTTTCTAGACTCTAAGCTTACTACGTGCAATGCATTTTTATCTGGCCACCCTTGCCCAAGCACACCTATATACCTCTCGATACGTGGTGACTTGGTTTGATATACCGCATAGGTGATAATCTAAAACCTCAACTCATTTATCTAAAGTTAAAAACAACCAGTTTGATATCCAGTTGAGATGTGGCGCACAATGCTGAGCAAGGTGTAGACACCCCATTTTTGCATCCGCCTGATTAATCAATTCGTCAACCCGATCGCAACGGTTTCCAATGATGGATGATTATTCCAACGCTTTATTTTGTTACCAGATATGTTTCAGAAATCCAGATGAGGTATCTTGAACTGACAAAACTGTAGAAACCACGCTATGCTAGGAAAATATGACCCCAGAAACATAAAAATCATCATTTTTCAGACAAAAAGAAACTTCACGATAAAAATCACTAAAAAATGATCAAATTACCAAAATACCCCTAACCTTAAAATATCCCTAGAGCCTACATTATGCTTAGGAAAGCCCTTTCGAATACATAAAATAACAAATCAAAATCAAATAAATCATTTCACCAATTTTCACAAAATTACGAAAATGCCCCTCATAAAGTTCACGACCATTTCACATAAAAAATTTCATAAATGACACAAACTAATATTTCCATTGAATTCCTTACGAAAAATTGATTCTAAAACATCCTAGAACATCAAAAACCGACTTAAAACGTGAAAAATCCTCTCTGAGGGTACAACGGTAATTTCACAATTTTCATAATTAAAAATTTCAAAATAAATAAATAAAATATTAAATAATTAAATTGAAATATTAATAAAATTAATTTAAAAATTTGAACTAAAAAAATCAATCAATCAGGCTCTCAGGCAAAATTGTTGAGGGTTCGTAAGATATTTTTTTAAGGACCTCTCCATTTGGGGGTCCGAAGAATTAAAGATATAATAGAGAGGGGTTCTCCAAAAAAATTAAAGTCAACAAAGAAAGACTAAAGTCAAGGTATTAAAGTCAATTAAGTAAGACTAAAGTCAAAATTAAAGTCAATTAAGTAAGACTAAAGTCAAGATATTAAAGTCAATAAAGTAAAACTAAAGTCAAAATTTTAAAGTCAATCAAATAAGACCAAAATTCAAAACCCTAATAGAGTTCTAATTAAATAATAACTTAATTTAATAGAGTTCTAACTAAAATACAACTCTACCTAAAACAATTCTAATTAAAATACAGCTCTACCTAAAACAATTCTAACTAAAATATAACTCTAACTAAAAGAATTCTAATTAAACACTAATTCTATCTAAACGAACCCTTTAAAAAATCTATAAATAGGGGTCCTCACACCCTATTTTCGTATCAAATAATAAACCCTAAGAGAAGTAGGTCAAAAAGCCTCAAAAACCTCCCATAAACCCTAATTTTGAAGCCTCAACTCCTTACCTAATACCCCCACTTCAACTTTAGCTCAAAAACACCTAGAAGCCCTTCAAAAACACCTCAAAATCTATAAATAAATCTGAAGAACCCAGATCTAAGAAAGAGATACCTCGCCTTGGAGATCAAAAATCAGATCCAGAGATAGAACGAAGCGAGGAATACTGTACAAGGAGTTACTCTGTCAGATCTGAGGGAACGAGAACATTGTCTTCGGAAAGGTATAAATTTCGTAATCTTTTTATTTTTAGGTCTTTAGCGATGTAGTTTATTTGGGAATTAGTAGAGACCGGCATTTGTCGAGCGGGGTTGATGCCTAACACCTTCCAACCCCGTATCGTGATCTCCGAACCCATATTTTCTTTAGTAGATTAGTTGTTTTATCCGTTTAGAGTTAGTATTCGGTTCCTACATCGTAATAACTAAGTGGCGACTCCCAAACCTCAAAGGTCAAAAGCGGATCCGCGCACCCAGCGGATCGAGGGCATTTTCACAAGGGCCCACTTAAATACCTCTCGTCTAGAATAGACGTAGTCTATCCCCCTCGTACAGTAGGGTACAACGGGGTAAGATCTCGCTTAGGCACTGATTTTGACCGAGAAGTGCAATTGATATACTTAGATTATCTTTTACATACCTATGGGTACGAGTCAAGAGTTGTAGCTTTCATAAATGTTTGGCATCCCACAAGGGGACCGACCACATACTAGTACTACGTTGGCAATCGGGACATGTGACTGTGTGGCTCACAATAAGTAAAAGGCTCAGGTCGTTCCAGCTTGGGTGCATCAATATACCTCTCAGAATCACCTGATCAGACGGTATTGATGCCTCAGTTTGATATACTGAAAGCGCCCTCGATCCGCGGGGTGCGCGGATCCATTTTTGACCCTTGAGGTTTGGGAGTCGCCACCTAGTTATTACGGTCTAGGAACCGATCAATGACTCTAAACGGATAAAAAACTAATCTATAACCAACAAAACTGAATTCGGGGATCATGTTACGGGGTTGAAAAGTGTTAGGCACCAACCCCGCCTGATCAAAGCCCATCTCTACTAACTTCCCAAATAAATTACATTGCTAACAACCTAGATGATAATAAATAAAAAAATAAAAAATGTTATACCTTTCCGATAGCAAACTTTATTCCCTTAGATCCGACAAAAATAGCTCCTTGTACCGTCCTCCCTTGCTTCGTTCTGTCTGTAGATTTGATTTCGGATCTCTGAGACAAGGTATCTCCTGCTTGGATCTGGGTGCTTCGAATTTGTTGTGGATTTTTGGGATGTTTTTGAGAGGTTTTTGGGTGTTTTTTAGACTAAAATCGGAGTATGAGTGTTAGGGAAGGAGTTGGGGCTCCAAAATTAGGGTTTTAGGGAAGTTATGGAGGCTTCTTCACCTACTTTTTCTAGGGTTTTTTCTTTGATACGAAAATAGGGTGTGAAGGCTCCCATTTATAAAGTTTTTAAGGAGAATTAGGGTTTCAATTAGGGTTTAGACTTTGGTCTCATGAGATGGACTTAGTCTTTAGGGTTTTAATTTAGGGTTTTGACTTTTAGTCTTATGAAATTAACTTGATTAGTTTAGATTAGGATTTTGATTTAGGGTTTTGACTTTTAGTCTTATGAGATTGACTTGATTAGTGTTTTGATTTAGGGTTTTGACTTTAGTCTTATGATATTGACTTTAATACTTTGACTTTAGTCTTTCTTGGTTGACTTTAATGTTTTGACTTTAGCCTTACTTGACTTTAGTTTTACTTGATTGACTTTAATGTTTCTTTTTTACATTTGTTTATGATTTATTTATTAATTTTGAAAATTTTAATTATTAAAGTTGTAAAATTACCATTTTGTCCTCGGAGAGGATTTTTTACGTTTTAAGTCGTTTTTCAATGTTCCAGGATGTTTTGGAATCAGTTTTTCGTAAGGAATTCAATGGAAATGTTGATTTTTGTCATTTATGAATTTTTTTGTGTGAAATGATCGTGAATTTTATGAGGGGTATTTTTGTAATTTTGTCAAATTTTGTGAAAATTGGTGAAATGATTTACTTGGTTTCGATTTGTTGTTTTATGTGTTTGAGTGGATTTTTCTAAGCGTAATGCAGGCTCTAGGGTTGTTTTTATGTTAGGGGTATTTTGGTAATTTGGTCATTTTTAGTGATTTTTATCGTGAAGCTTCTTTTTTATTTGCAAGATGATGATTTCTATGTTTCTGGGGTCGTATTTACCTAGCGTAGCGTGGTTTCTAAGTTTTGTCAGTTCGAGATACCTCATCCGGATTTCTAAAAGATATCTGGTAACAAAATGAAGCATTGGAATAAACATCCAGCATTGGGAACCTTTGCGATCGGGTTGACGAGTTGATTAATCAGGCGAGTGCAAAAATGGGGTGTCTACAGATGCCCCTCTTTGGCAGAGGGTTGAAGCAAACTAGATAGCAAATCTATTTCGGTAGATAGTGCGATATCCGAATGCCAAAGTTAGTGACAGTTCATTTTGCAGCCTGATTTAGCAATTCGTCGGGGCGTTCGGATCCTTAAGTGTAAACTCTCACCGAACTAAAAGGTTGTCAGGTCCTTGAGCTCGAACTCTCACTGACAGTATCAGATCCTTGAATTTTAAAAAATTCTCCTTGACTGGTGTAACAATTGTGCAAGTGTGTGGACTCAAATCTGAGATAGGTTTCAAAGAGTTTGAGTTAGAAATGAGTCAAATCTGAGCATGAAGTAAATATAAACTGAGCATAATTCAAAGAAAACCCTTGGTGACATCTGAGCAAAATCCAAGATAACCCTTGGCGGAAACTGAGCAAAATCCAAGATAACCCTTGGCGGCAACTGAGCAAAATCCAAGATAACCCTTGGCGGAAACTGAGCAAAATCCAAGATAACCCTTGGCGGCAACTGAGCAAAATCCAAGATAACCCTTGGCGGAAACTGAGCAAAATCCAAGATAACCCTTGGCGGCAACTGAGCAAAATCCAAGATAACCCTTGGCGGTAATTGAGTAAAATTGGCAGAGGAATGAATGAATTTTGGGAAAGAATGAACGAATTTAGAGAAAACTGATTAGAACGAATCGGAGAACGAATAAATCTAGAGGATAATGAATCTAGAAGAGAAATGATCGATTCCAAGAATGATTGGACCTGAAAAAGAATCTGGAGAACGAAAGAATGCCATATCTCCTAATGAGTAATTAGTTGACTGTGGACACAGTCAAATGTGAGATCTGAAATGCTTTTGTTTGAACCTCAAGGTTTTATCCAAAAGTTTTATGAATTTAAAACCTGAGTTTTTATTTCTTTTGAACCTCAAGAGTTTTTTGAAGAACTGTTATCAAAAGGGTAACCTTAAGTTTGAGGTTCTCATTATCTTTTAGGATTAACATTGCTCCAAAAACAAAATGTCCCTAGTTTGACAATAAACATGGCATTAAAAATAATTGAACACATCATTAAAAAATGCCCCTGGTATAAGGGGGGAAATTACATATTTAGAGGAAAAAGAAAAATGCCCCTTGTATGAAGATTTGAAATATTTGATTACCACAAGCGCAATAAAGATCCAACTTTTAATTTTGATTAATTTTATTGAAGATTTTGAGTCAGGCTTAAGAGAACAAAATATTTTCTTTTGAGACTTATCATAGAATTCACCCTTCTCTCCATTGGTTCACTTGGGGAAGTAAGAATTTTCAGATCGATCGTAGACAAGATACTTGTGGCTTCTGAATCTATGCCTAGTTTAAGCTGAGTATTGAACTTGATTATTCGGACTTCTGATGTTTCAACTCGAACCGCTCTCAGCTTGGGATTTTCTTTTATTTTTCTTTGTTGCTCTAACTTTTGCCTAGATCGCCTTTTCAGGTTTTCAATCTAACAAGCTTTTTCTTTTTTTCTTTACTCTAATTGTTGTCAAAGTTGTCCTTTCAGATTTTCAACCTTGTGAGTTTGCCTTAATTTTTGCCTAAGTCGCCTTTTTCGGGTTTTCAACTTAGCAGGCCTTATCATTTTTTTAATCTTTTTCTTCTCCTCTGAAGTTCTAGAATTACTGTCTGATCATGTTTTGCTACCTTCCTTGACTTTTTCACACGGTACTTAGGAGGACTTTTATAGGTAGGCTTGGGACTAGGCATAAAAAGAAAGGAATTTTTAGGCTCAAAAACCCAAATGCCCCTTATGTGGCATTTCATTTAAAAATTTTCTTGAACTTTCTTCCCTATTTTGGATGATATTTCTTTTTCTTTTGAATTTTTTTCTTTTTAGATTTTTCCTTTGTCGAGGAATCTATTTTTTTATTTTGATGTGGTCGGGCCTGAAGTACCTTCTCAGGTTGCCTACGTACCCCAAATTTTTGGGATCAGACCAAAACGTAGTTCGAATTTTTCCCTCCCTTGGGTTAGGTAATCAGGCTAAGAAATAAAAGGCATAATTTTTCTCTTTTTGAACATGCTGTAAAGGGGTTGAGAAAGGAGAATAAAGAACTAGGTAATAGGAAAATTGATTCGGCAAAAAAGGGCCTCCTTAAATGTAGTACCGTTTGATTTGGTCAAGGTTGGTTGGTTCTGGTAACTCGATTCCATCATGATCTTGAAGCCTGACAGCTTTTCCTGGTAATATCTCCTTGATGATATACAGACCTCCCCAATTTGGTTTGAGCTTCCCTCTAGGGTCAAAGATAGGTGTCCGATTATCTTTGAGTACTAAATCCCTGACTTGTAAGTGACGAACCTTGATCTTTTTATCAAATGCACGGGCAACTCTTCTTTGATAAGCTTGCACGTGATACAAAGTTCTCAGTCATTTTTCTTCAATCAAATTCAATTCTTCATACCGCTGGCGAACCCAATCTGTTTCTTACAACTAACTTTCCAACAAGACCATCAGAGATGGAATTTCCATTTCAACTGGCAAGATTGCTTCCATGCCGTACACTAAGGAGTAGGGAGTAGCTCCAGTAGAGGATCGAATTGAAGTTCGATATGCCCATAGTGCAAATGGCAGTTT
The DNA here is from genome assembly GCF_017979445.1 of Akebia trifoliata. Lineage (NCBI taxonomy): Eukaryota > Viridiplantae > Streptophyta > Magnoliopsida > Ranunculales > Lardizabalaceae > Akebia > Akebia trifoliata. The sequence continues at coordinate 22,267,098 of NC_141376.1, forward strand.
TTCAGACCAATCTCGATGTGATTGACACATTTTCTTGATGATAGTTTTAAGATTCTTATTAGCTGCTTCGACTGCTCCATTAGTCTGAGGGTGGTAAGGAGATGATTTGTGGTGTGAGATTTTGAACTTTGAACACAAAGTAATAACCTCAACTTTGAAATGTGACCCATTATCAGGGATCAGTTCAAATGGTACCCCCATATCGACTGATAATATGTGATTTGCAACTCAAGATGTAGTGAGGATAGCACTGAAACATTTTATAACATCTCTATCGATATTTTCATCTCATCAAAGAGAGTATCTATTCCGTGTTGAACAACACCCAAGCTTGCACCTAACACATCCTCATCGGATCACACGAACAAGTCTTTTGAAATTTCTGAGTAAATTCATTATCCCCTCGTGTTCTTCTAGGGATAGGAGGGTTTCTATTTGAATCTCTTTAGGAATTATTTTCTGTTCCGAGGTCAATAACCTTTGTTTTCTCGATTAAACGTTGAGCCTGACTCTTATCTTCTTGCTCAGGAAAGAAATTTGTCCTTGAAGCCAGATTAGTAGTTAATTCGTTAATGCGCTCGAGGTATTCAAATATTTCCTTTAGCCAATCAAATTCAAAAGGGGCGACAGACACCTCTATGACTCGACAAACTAACTCGACTCAACAGAAAAAGAGTAGACTCGATCTAAAGAAAATATGACATTAAAAAATTGGACTCGAGCTAACTCAAATAACTCATGAAAACTCAATACAACTACCCACAACAGGCTTGATTAGGACTGAGGACTGAGACATTGCTTATAACCGACAAGACTAAAGTACTATGATCTTCAGGGTATAACTGGGCGATGTTGAGAAATTTTAAAGGATTGATTTGGCGTTGACGTTCGTTCCAACTGACTGGACTAGTAACCCTAGCTAGACGATGGACGATTGACCTTAGGTACAATGATAACCCTTAAACCTCTTTGAAGGTGAATTTATCCAATTTTAGTGTCACCCCCTTGATAATATTTTAAATGAACCCTGATATTTTATTGAATTCTGTGCACCAATCCATTAAACAATTTATCCGCTCAATGATTATTCAGAAGGAAATAATTTTATTGCACTCTTGAAAATTGTTGGAAATAATGTTTTCATTGAATAAAACTTTCACAAATCTGATTATTTTTTTGCAAGTCATTTTCTTTTTAGAAAAACATATTTTGATAATTTTACAAGGTCAATGCAAAAAAATAAAATTTTGGTGAAAAACATATTTCAAAAAATTTTCATGCAAAAATAGATCTTTTGTAAATCATTTTTCCTTCATTTTCTTTTCTTTCGGAAAACATTTTCTTCTGAAAAATATTTTTTCTCTGAAAAATAGTTTGTTATTTGGAAAGCATTTTCTCTTGGAAAATCCTGTTCTTATGGAAAACATTTTCTAGAAAACACTTTTTCTTAGATAACATTATTTTCTAGAGAATAACAATTTTTTTGAAAAATATATTTTTTTTAAAGAACACTTCTTTTTGAAAACACTTTTTCTGAAAAATACTTTCCCTTCCTAAACCATTTTTGCTCTTTGAAAATTTGATTTCTATTTCAATTTAAATGGTCCGGCCCATAATGATCGTTGGATCGAGATAGACTGGGTCAAGTTTAAAATGGAATTTTTATTGGGTTGGTGTACCCAATGATACTGTAATTTCAAATCAGGTTAAACAACAAAAAATTTATCCTTGAGGACAAACCCGCACATTCCTGATCTCATCATTCATATACATTCATCTCATCATTCACATGCATTCTAATCTCATCATTCACATGCGTTCTGATCTCATCATTCACATACATCATCATTCAACAGGTTCTATTCAATGAACAACCCGGGAACACCCACGATAAGTTCGAGTCATGACCTACAGGGAAGGTTTCTAGACTCTAAGCTTACTACGTGCAATGCATTTTATCTGGCCACCCTTGTCCAAGCACACCTATATACCTCTCGATACGTGGTGACTTGATTTGATATACCGTATAGGTGATAGTCTAAAATCTTAACTCACTTCTTTGAAGCCAAAAACAGCCAGTTTGATTTCCAGTTGAGAGGTGGCGCACAATGCTGAGCAAGGGCCCACTTAAATACCTCTCGTCTAGAATAGACGTAGTCTATCCCCCTCGTACTGTAGGGTACAGCGGGGCAAGATCTCGCTTAGGCACCGGTTTTGACTAAAAAGTGCAATTGATATACTTAGATTATCTTTTATACCTATGGGTACGAGTCAAGAGTTGTAGCTTTCATAAATGGTTTGGCATCCCACGAGGGGACCGACCACGTACTAGTGCTACGTTGGCAATCGGGACATGTGACTGTGTGGCTCACAATAGGTCAAAGGCTCAGGTCGTTCCAGCCTAGGTGCATCAATATGCCTCTCAGAATCACCTGATCGAATGGTATTGACGTTCCCAGTTTGATATACCCTAGGGTACGTGATTGGAGTTGTGGTTTTCATGAATGACGTCGCATCTCCGAGGAGACCGGGCCACGCACTAGTGCCACGTTGGCTATATGGGACGTGTATGTGAGTAAAATAGTAAATGTGCATGTGATGTGTGCAAAACAGGGTGGGGTGTGCCCGGGGCCTTTTTTAAACACATGGGTCCATGGGTCCAATCAAACCATTACAACATTGATATCGAATGAATATTAATTAAGAAAAGAACACAAAACCCATTACATCAAAATTAAGATGAAAGCAAACATATCACAAATGTATCCGTAGATCATGGCACATTATGTAGGCATATAACTCAAAGAATAATTAATTTGAATCAACATTGAAAAAGCCCATAAGTTTATTATCTACGATCCAATCGAGGGTTACTTTGAGTGATTCTAAGTTAATCAAAATTCCTGAAGAATATGAAATTGAGGGTTAAATTGCCGAGATGATGAATAATGAAATTCGTTTATTTTTATTTTTATTTATTTATAAGAAAATCGATTAAAAAAACAAACAAACAAAAAACAATCTTTTTTAAGAGACTATTGTTGATAAAACCAAATTAAAATAAATAAATAAATAAATAAATAAATATTCTATTGTCATACCAACTATGTTTTTTTTTTGAATCAAAGCAAAGTTCCAATGCCATGGACAAAAATTGGTGTGCCAGTAGAATTTCTATTTATTTATTTTTTATAAATCCAAATTTTCGATTAACAGACTCAACCAAATCATTAGTTTCTTCATGGTTGGAATCAAACCGGTTTAAATCGTATGAATCTGAGATTCAATCCCACTGTACCCCTTTGAATTAGGTGTCACCATTCTTATTTCGATTACACTGATCTATGGTCCATCACTAGTGCTCGCAGAACTCTTTTCAATGATGGGAGACTTGGAACCGAATCTCCTAAATCGGTTTAGTGTAGTCAATGTTCTCGAACCGTTCAGGAAACAAAAAACCGAGACAAGAATTAAGGCTTTTCCAAAGCTTCAAAATTTAGATTGTCGAAATTTAGATCTTAAAAAAAAATTAAAAAGCAGCCACTGTTCTAAACGCATAGACAAGATCCACCAATTTCAAATCGGATAAAACAAATCGAAAGAGAAAGGAGAAGGAAACAACCAAATTTCAAACGAACACCTCGAACATGAATTCCCTCTTAGGAAATCATTGGATTCCCTTACTCAAACGGATAAGCTAGAGGAGACGCAACAAGCGTGCCGAAGATTAAGGCTGAATGGACACCAGAAGCAATAATTTCTGAGTTTTTTTTTTGCTAAGGTATGAAAAGGAACCGATTTATGTTCCGTATTTCGACCATTCCTCCTTCGAATCTTGAAATCTTTAAATGTCTTGAAACCAGCAACTCTGGATTTTCCTTTGGTTGAAAGAAGAGAGATCAATCTTTTCCCAAAGAAATCACTTAAGCTAAGTGGATTTCGAAAGGAACTATTAGTTCTAAACTCGGAATCAAGAAAAAATCAGCGATTTCTAACATGGGTTATAAATTCTTCAAATTCGTCCTGAGAACGCTGGAATTGTGATCCTAATCTTATCTTATTGCGTTTGGGATCTGATTCTTCATCGATTCATGCCTTCTCCCTAAAGAATCTAACGCAAGTCGAATAAATTAATTTTTCGTTATGAAAATCTTGAGATTTCGGTTAGGGAATCGTAGATTTCATCTGAATGGTATTAATTTAGTTTGATATTAGTGAAATTCAAATCTCCCTATCATCTATGTGGAAAATCCATCAGATTTGTATTTGAAACAAGATGGAAGAATCTTCTCGATTCAGAAAATTACTTGGATGGGGAAGCCAGGCTTTAGAATTGATTCAAGTTTTGATTTCCAGATTTGAATTGGGAGAACCGAATACACCAAGATGCGAGACATTAATTGTCCAAATTCCAAAAACTTGAGTTGGTGTGCTGTTTGTTTCTTTTAGTTTTTATTTATTTATTTTTTTTTAAAAAAAAATCACATCCATTTACAAAAAAAAAATAGTAAATAAAATATAAAAAAATATCACCCATCATCTCCTCAATCATTATTACCTCCTCAATTCAATATCCCTTGAAATTTCGGATTATTTCGAGAGTGGCCCTCCGATTGGACTATTAAATTCTTTTTCTTTTTTAAGAAATATTCCTAGTTAAAGTCTAGTTCAATTTGTTATGGCATTTTGTCGTGAGATGTGGGTAATTGCGATTTAACTAAGTTATTGATTGATCTTGATTGCTATGTATGTTGATTGTTGACCGTGGGCCATGTTTTGATGCCTAAGGCATACCCAACCTTCTTTAATACCTTGATCACATGCCATTGATTGACGATCAACCCATTTATTGATTTGATAGTAAATATTTATGTGGTATCTCATACACATGCCATGATCCTAAGTTTGATGTACGGGCCCTGATTTGGATTTAGATGCTATGGTTTATATATTTTGATATGTTAATTGGCTCATCTGTTTTGAAAAGGCCCCGGGCACACCCCACCCTGTTTTGCACACACCACATGCACGTTTACTATTTTATCCACTTACACGTCCCATATAGCCAACGTGGCACTAGTACGTGGCCCGGTCTCTTCGGAGATGCGACGTCATTCATGAAAACCACAACTCCAGTCACGTACGTTAGGGTATATCAAACTGGGGGCATCAATACCGTCTGATCAGGTGATTCTGAGAGATATATTGATGCACCCAGGCTGGAGCGACCTGAGCCTTTGACCTATTGTAAATCACACAGTCACATGTCCCGATTGCCAACGTAGTACTAGTACGTGGTCGGTCCCCTCGTGAGATGCCAAACCATTTACGAAAGCTACAACTCTTGAGTCGTACCCATAGGTATGTAAAAGATAATCTAAGTATATCAATTGCACTTCTTGGTCAAAACCGGTGCCTAAGTAAGATCTTGCCCCGCTATACCCTACTGTACGAGGGGGATAGACTACGTCTATTCTAGACGAGAGGTATTTAAGTGGGCCTTTGCTCAGCATTGTGCGCCACATCTCAACTGGAGATCAAACTGGCTGTTTTTGGCTTTAGAGAAGTGAGTTGAGGTTTTAGATTATCACCTATACGGTATATCAAACCAAGTCACCACGTATCGAGAGGTATATAGGTGTGCTTAGGCAAGGGTGGCCAGATATAAATGCATTGCACGTAGTAAGCTTAGAGTCTAGAAACCTTCCCTGTAGGTCACAACTCGAACTTATCGTGGGTGTTCCCGGGTTGTTTATTGAATGGAACCTTCTGATTGATGAAAGCATGTGAATGATGGAATGATGAAATTAGAGTGTTTGATTGTCCTCAAGGATCAAAAATATTGTTTTTGGAAATTAAAATGGGTGCACCGACCCAATAAAGAATCCATTCTTTTACAATAATGACCCCGTCCATTCGATCCAACAATCATGATGGACCGGGCCATTTAAATCAAAATGAAAATCGAATTGTCAAAAGAAAAAAAAAGAAAGTATTTTCCAGAAAAGAAAGTTTTCCAAAAAAAAAAAATGTTCTCTAGAAAAAATATTTTTCAAGAAAAATATTTTCCAGAAAATATTTTCCATAAGAAGAAGATTTTTCAGAAGAAAATAAAAAACTGATCTTTTACATGGACCTTGGAAGAGTACTAAACTACCCTTTTGTGTCGAACCAGGATGTTAGTCGTTGGCAATAACCCGATCGACCAGTTAGTCAAAACAACCGTCATAAGGATGCACCCTATAGAGAAGATCAATTTTGAGAGATTTATGTTGAGGAGTGCTCTCTACTCCACGAATTTGAGATAGACTGGAACCTCTTACATGCTATGGCTAAGCGATGGAACCCCTACCTTCACATATTCCACATTGGGCGTATGCACTTGTGCCCTACTCACGAGGATTTTTGTGGTATTATGGGGATATCCACTTCAGGACCTCTAGTCAGGCCCTCATTGAAGGCCATATATTCTGGTGCCTTCGCCACATGATTGAATATTTACAAAGAAAAAGCCAAGGCCCTAGTTCATAATGGGAGATTGGATTTAGTACCTTTACTGGGCCCGTATCGCTCCCGCAGTCATCCTATCAATATAAAACCCGAAGCCTGGCGAGTCACTAGAGACTATCGATTATGCTTAGGAATCCTAGCCCAATACATACTGATCTCTAATAGTGATGGCCAAACTATCCCTGAGTCCTTCATCGATATAGCCTCTCAACTCTCAAGGAAAGCCAACCCGGTACCTCTCATCCTAGCTAAAACTTTCTCAGGTTTAGATGCCATAAAAAATGGTGAGCGGGAAAGCTTCAAGGGAAGTCCCTACTTACTCTATATGTGACTTTGTGACCGTCTCAAAATTGTAGACGTTCCCTCAAATCTCGAATATGGGCTAGAACACTTTTCCAAGAGAAACCTGTTAGTGCGTCACAACTCAGTCAAAGCTTGGAGTAAATGGTTAGACTCTCGCTTAGCCCGTCATATCGGTTTAAGATGTCCTTGGTGGATGACTGATACCTCCATTCTAGGACCCAAAGGATCCTATTATGTCCGTCTGATCGGTTTAGATGAAATATCTTTTTACCATCCTAATTTGATCCCAGAATAGTGGAAATGTTAGAACAGACTTCGGAATTGACAGGAAATCCTCTAGATGACCCAAAGGGAAAAAAGGTTGAAGAGAAACGTCCGCGTGAAGTCTTCAAACTCGACGGAGACGAAGAGTATGTTGATGAAAATCCGACGTTATCTAACAGAATGTCTCAATTGGAGACAGCTATGAAGAGTATAAAGGGTATTGATTAAATTACAATAGGCATTGAAGCTCTGAACCGCATCCCTGGAATCCATTTGCCAGAGAAGTTTGTGATGCCTGAAATGGACAAGTTCAGTGGGACAGGGTGTGCGAAAACGTATCTTAAGGTGCATGTTACCAACATGCGCATTATAGGGCTCAGCGACGAACAGATGACATTATTGTTCCAAAGAACTTTATCAGGATCAGCATTACGTTGGCTAATGTCTCAAGATCCAGTTACTGTGGGTACATGGGAAAACATGTCAAAGGCCTTCTGGCATCAGTATAAATACAGTACTGAAATTGAGACCTCAAGAAGGGATTTGGAAGCAACTAAACAGAAAAATGGGGAGACATTCACTGATTTCATTGGTCGCTGGAGGGCCAAGGCTTCTCAAATGTAGGATAGACCTTCGGAGAAGGAACAAGTAGCGATTATCCTAAAAAATCTCTCTCAAGGATATGCTCAGCACTTAGTAGACCAATATCTCCCTACTTTTGAACCGTTGTTACAAGCCGGAAGCCAACTCGAGGATGCATTTGCCTCTGGAATTCTTTCAAACCCTCAGATAACAAGCCTAAGAAACCATATATTCTCAAACCCAATATCAACCATCTTACATCGCCAATACTTCAGTTACCCCAACTCACCCCCAGCCCGGACTAATAACTAGGTTCACCAAAGTCAACCTCGAACTCCGCGTCAGTTCACCAATCTAGGGATGAGTCTCACTGTAGCGCTTCACAAATTGATGAAAAAAGGGCTTCTTACCCCTATCCAACCCCGACCTTTACCTAATCCCTTGCCAGTTGGACACAATGCTAACTTGTTCTACGAGTTCCATCAAAATCCTGGCCATCACACGGATCGATGTATCACCTTGCGCTATGCCATTCAAAACCTTATTGACAACAAAAAGGTCACCATCCCTAGCCCACCAAATGTCACCACTAATCCACTACCTACTTATCAACCTCCACCAACCCTGAACATGATTTCTCACACCCCATTACTATTCGACCCTATTTCTCTTATCCACCCAATCCAAGTCAAACCGCCTAGTTACCCCCTTGCCGAGATAACTTTCACTGATGAGGTTTTCACTACGAATTATGAACCATTTGATCTAACCTCGGATGATACATATTTTTTATCTTCGCCTCGTTACGATAGTCTCGCATTCACTAGTTACTTGTTGGCCCAAATGAATCTGAAAAGTCCTGTACCTTTGATAGACGATGATCCATACTTGTTGACTGAGGAAGATGAGCCTTTCCCCCTTTCCTGTGATGAAGTTAGACATATGACTCGAGGGGAAAGAGTTTTTAAGCCACAAGAACTCTGTGTTGATAATCCTGCAGCCCTGGCAAGAAAAGAAGGAGAAGATCCCACTAAGGAAAGCATCGAAGAAGATAACTCCATGATCAAAGTTGAAAAAATCAGGGGCCAATATCTCAGTATGGGGTTTACTCATGGCTTCCACTGCTCATAGGGAGGCTGTTCTCAAAGCACTAAACATAGCCCAACTCTCCCTTGATACTTCTCCAGATCAGCTGGCCAGTATAGTAGGGGCAACTTACGTGGATAATATCCTATCCTTTTCAGACTCAGATCTCCCAAAAGAAGGGGCAAGCCACACTAAGCCATTGCACATTACAGTTGACTATAACGGGATGAGGGTACCTCTGGTTATGATTGATAACGGGAGTGCACTGAACGTTTGCCCGCTGAAAATGGCTACTTGTCTCAGGTTTAAGGCTGAAGATCTCAAACCTACTAATCAAGGTGTCAGAGCCTATGATAACACCAAGAGGATTGTATTGGGAATTTTGCACCTTTGATTGTCCACAGGCATAGCTGAATTTCCTGTGGAATTTTAGGTCATTGACATCCAGTCTTCTTTTAATTTACTGTTAGGGAGACCATGGTTACACCAGATCAAAGCCATCCCTTCTACGCTACACCAAAATGTCAAGTTTATCAAGGATGGGCTAGTAATTACTCTTCATGGAGATGCTGAAATTGTAGGGATCGTAAATAATACTGAGGCTAAGAATGAGCCGTTGCTTGAGATTCAACCAGAACAACAGGGAGTAGAGCTCAGTGGGTTCGAATTTGAAAAGATATGCTCAGTCCAATGGGATCAAGTCATGAAAGAATATTTTCCAATGGAAAATACCTCTAATTGCTACATGGCCAAAATATTCAAGAAAATGAGATTCTTCCCTGGTATGGGCTTAGGTCGCAAGCAGCAAGGTATTAAGGATGCACTAGTGATTAAAGAGGTCATCGGCATATTCGGACTAGGATATAAGCCTACTAAGGAAGATTGGGCCCAATACTGGAAGATAAAATAGGATAAGGCCATTGCTAAAAGGCAAAGGTGTACCACAGATCTCATTAAAATGAAGCCCTATCGAAAGACCTCAATGGTTATTTTGTGAAAGAAGGAGAAGACTTCCGTTACTGTGGGTTCCTAGAGCCTTTCATTGATCACATCACAGGTACTCGTCTGCCGGGGTTTGAAATCTTCTTTGGCATGGAATGGCCTGAAAAGGAAGCAAGCACAGAAGTTAAGGAAAAGAAAGTTGAAGACTGGCAGCTCGATCTGGACACCCTCAACATAGATCAGCTATTCATTGAAGATCATGGTATCTTAGTGTTGTCAGTTGAGAAAGGGATCCCAAATCCTCAATCTGTAATGAAACCCGCTGTTGGGTCTCTATCAAATTATCATGTAATCAGTCATGTGTTGCATGTCAAGGCTGGGTCTGTCGGTCCCATTAGTCCTGTTCAGTCTGACATGCCAGTTGAGTCCTTTATTTCTGTTGAGTCGAGTAAGTTAGTTGTTTATGCTGAGTCTGTTATTTCTAGTGAGTCTGTTTTTCCTGTTGAGTTAAGTAAGTCTGTCAAGTCTGCAATGAGTCCTGTTACCCCATCTCTTTTTAAGGAAATAAAAAAAAATTTTGATTACACCAAGCGCAATAATAATTTAACTAATAATCTGGTTTCGGAAGGAGAATCTTCTGACGAGGAACCTCCCCCTGAAATAATCAAATTACTTGAATAAGAAGAGAAACGTCAGGCTCAACCTCTAATAGAGGAGGTAGAGGTTATCAACCTCGGAACAAAAGAAAGTCCTCAAGAAATTCGGATAGGGGTCACTTTATCTCCCGATGAACGCAAAGGGATAGTAGATTTACTCAGAAAGTTCAAAGACGTATTCGCGCGGTCTTACGAGGATATGTCGGGGGTAAGCACAGATATTGTTCAACATCAGATTCCGTTATATCCTGATGCTCAACCAATCAAATAGAAACTTCGACGTATGAAGCCGGAATGGACTTTGAAAATCAAAGAAGAAGTTACGAAGTAGATTAACGCTGGATTTTTGGAAGTAGTAGAATACCCTGAGTGGATTGCTAATGTCGTCCTAGTACTGAAAAAGGATGGAAAAGTTAGAATGTGTGTGGATTTTAGAGACTTAAACAAAGCAAGCCCAAATGATAGTTTTCCTTTACCACACATAGATGTTCTAGTGGATAGTACAGCAGAACACGCGTTGTTGTCCTTCATGGATGGATTTTCAGGGTACAATTAGATAAAAATGAACCCTCAAGATATGCAAAAAACTTTATTTATCACACAGTGGGGGACCTTCTGCTACAAGGTCATGCCTTTTGGTTTGAAGAACACTGGAGCCACCTATCAAAGAGCAGCCACGACTTTACTACATGACATGATACATAAGGAAGTCGAAGTCTATGTAAATGATATGATAGTCAAATCTAAGGAACGACTAGGGCATGTTACTGCGTTAGAAAAGTTTATCACAAGGATCCAAAAATACCAACTCCGCCTCAACCCACAGAAATGTGTATTCGGAGTAACTTCTGGACAGTTATTGGGGTTTGTGGTCAGTCAGAGAGGGATCGAAGTAGACCCTGTAAAGATTAAAGCTATCCAAGAGATGCCACCGCCCGAGACTGAAAAGTAGATTCGAGATTTTCTGGGTAGAATCCAGTATGTTAGTAGATTCATCGCTCAACTCATCAACGTTTGTGAACCTATTTTCAAACTTCTCAAGAAGAATGAACCAACAGGCTTTCGACCAAGTCAAGGAGTATCTCTTAAACCCGCATATTTTGGTTCCACCCACACCGGGCGAACCACTTCTTCTTTATCTGTCAGTCACAGAAGAAGCTATGGGATGCATGCTTGCACAATATGACAAAGATACTCGCAAAGATAGGGCTATATACTACATCAGTAAAAAGATGTTAGAATATGAACAAAAATATTCGATCCTCGAAAAAACTTGCTTAGCACTGGTATGGGCTACTCAGAGACTCCGGCACTATATGCTGTCTCATTCTATTATCCTGTTATCTCGGATGGATCCTCTAAAGTATCTTTTCGAAAAGTTGGCGTTGACAGGGAGAACTGCGCGATGGTTATTGTTGCTATCAGAGTTTGACATCACGCATGTTACACAGAAATCCATCAAGGGGAGAGCTGTAGCAGAATACTTGACAGATCACCCTGTAGTAGAAGGAATAAGGCCTGTCGATCAATTCCCAGATGAGAACATCTTGCACGTTAAAGAAGAACCGCAGAACCAAACATGGCAGTTGTACTTTGATGGAGCCGCCAATCAAAATGGGTATGGAATAGGGGCAGTCCTATTTTCTCCGGAAGGATGCCACATTCCTATTGCTATTAAATTAGCATTTTCGAACACTAATAACACGGCTGGATATGAGGCGTGCATCGCGGGGCTCGAAGCTGCTTTGAACCTGGGTATTACAGAAATTGAAGTTTTTGGGGATTCGGCTTTGGTCATACATCAGTCATTAGAAGAATGGAAGACTAGGGATGAAAAATTGAAACCTTATCATGAATATTTGTTAAACTTAGTCAGTAAGTTTAAAGCTATCCTGTTCCAACACTTGTCAAGGGAGGATAACAGATTTGCTTACTCCTTAGCAACTTTATCTTCAATGATCCATTTGCCCCCCGGCATGGAATTGAGGTCGATCACTGTCGAAGTCAAAGACAAACCCGCATACTGCCATCAAATCAATATTGCTATTCGACTACCTGATGGAAAGCCATGGTACACAGACATAAAAAAAGTATTGGAAAAACAAGAATTCCTGGAAAAAGCATCGAGGAAGGAACGACAAATCCTACTAAGATTAGCATCTCAATTCATCCTGTGCGCATGGAGTTTATACAAAAGGTTTTATGATGGGATTCACTTGTCGTGTGTTGATGAAGATCAAGCTGAACAGATAATGGTTGAACTACATTCAGGAGAATGTGGCCCTCACATGAGTGGGAAAATGTTAGCTAAGAAGATTATGAGACAAGGATACTACTGGCCCACGATGTAAACAGATTGTCATCACATGGTCAAAACCTGTCATAAGTACCAAATACATGCGAACCTTATACATGTGCCACCATCTCAATTAGTGGGTCTGACTTCACCATGGCCATTCTCAGTCTGGAGAATTGACATTATTGGTAAAATATCGCCTAAGGCATCAAACGGGCATAAATACATTCTGGTTGCCATCGATTATTTTACCAAATGGGTCGAAGCTGCCTCTTATACTATCCTCACTGCGTTTCAAGTTGCAAAGTTTATTCAAATGAACATCATCAGTCGATATGGGGTACCTTCGGAGCTGATTTCCGATAATGGGTCACACTTTAAAGCTGAGGTTATCAAATTGTGTTCAAAGTTTAAAATCTCACACCATAAATCATCTCCTTACCATCCTCAGACTAATGGAGCAGTCGAAGCAGCTAATAAGAATATTAAGACCATTCTCAGAAAAATGTGTCAATCACATCGAGATTGGTCAGAAAAACTGCCATTTGCATTATGGGCATATCGAACCTCAATTCGATCCTCCACTGGAGCTACTCCCTACTCCTTAGTGTATGGAATGGAAGCAGTCTTGCCAGTTGAAATGGAGATTCTGTCTCTCAGGGTCTTGTTAGAAAGTCAGTTGTCAGAAACGGATTGGGTTCGTCAACGGTATGAAGAGTTGAATTTCATCGAGGAAAAGCGACTAAGAGCGTTGTATCACGTGCAAGCGTTTGACAAGAAAATCAAGACCCGTCACTTACAAGTCGGGGATTTAGTACTCAAAGAGAACAGGGCACCTATTTTTGATCCCAGGGGGAAGTTCAAACCAAATTGGGGAGGTCCGTTCATCGTCAATGAATATTACCAGGAAAAGTTGTCAGACTTCAAGATCATGATGGAATCGAATTACCAGAACCAACCAACCTTGACCAAATCAAACGGTACTACATTTAAGGAGGCCATCTTTGGCCGAATCAATCCTCACATTACCCAGTTACCCAGTCCAACATATCCTTTCTCAACCCCTTTGCAGCCTTTTCAAAAAGAAAAATTATGCCTTTTTTCTTTCTTAGCCCGATCACCTAACCTAAGGGAGGGAAGCTTCGAACTACGTTTTGGTCTGATCCCAAAATTCTGGGGTACGTAGGCAACCTGAGAAGTTACTTCAGGCTCGACCACATCAAAATAAAAAAAATATATTTCCCACACAATAAAAAAAAATCAAGAAAAAATTCAAAAGAAAAGAAAAATATCTTCAAAATGGGGAAGAAAATTTAAGAAAAGAAAATGAAATAATTTAAAAGGAAGTGCCACACAAGGGGTATTTGGGTTTTTGAGCCTCAAAATTCCTTTCTTTTTATACCCAGTCCTAAGGCACCAATGAAAGTCCTCCTAAGTACTGAGTGAAAAGTCAAATGGCAAAGCATGATCAGACAGCAACGCCAGAAGTTTAGAGGAGAAGAAAAAGATAAAAAAATGAAAAGGCCTGCTAAGTTGAAAATCCGAAAAAGGGCGACTTAGGCAAAAATTAAGGCAAGCTCGCAAGGTTGAAAATCTGAAAGGACAACTTTGATAACAATCAGAGCCAAGAAAAAAAGAAAAGCTCGCTAGATTGAAAACCTGAAAAGGCGATCTAGGCAAAAGTTAGAGCAAGCTCGATAGATTGAAAACCTGAAAAGGCGATCTAGGCAAAAGTTAGAGCAACAAAGAAAAAATAGAAGAAGATCCCAAGCTGAGAGTAGTCCTAGCCAAAACATCAGAAGTCCGAATAATCAAGTTCAATACTTAGTTTAAACCAGGCATAGACTCAAAAGTCACAAGTATCTTGTCTACGATCGATCTGAAAATGTTTACTTCCCCGAGTGAACCAATGGAGAAAAGGGTGAATTCTATGATGAGTCCCAAAAGAAAATATTTTGTTCTCTTGAGCCTGACTCAAAATCTTTAATAAAATTAATCAAAATTAAAAGTTTGATCTTTATTGCGCTTATGGTAATCAAATATTTCAAACCTTCATACAAGGGGCATTTTCTTTCTTCTTTAATGTAATTTTTCCCCCTTATACTAGGGACATTTTTTAAAATTTTTGCATGATGTGTTCAATTATCTTCAATGCCACGTACATTGTCAAACTAGGGGCATTTTGTTTTTGAGCAATGTTAATCCTAGAAAAAAAAAATAGGAACCCTAAACTTAAGGTTACCCTCTTGATAACAGTTTTTCGAAAAACTTTTGAGGTTTAAAAGAAATAAAAAAACTCAGGTTTTAAATTCATAAAACTTTTTGGATAAAACCTTGAGGTTCAAACAAAAACACTTTGGATCTCACATTTAACTGCGCCTAGAGATTAACTAATAATTTGCTTACCTAGAGTAGGTGATATGGTATTCTTTCGTTCCTAGATTCCTTTTCAGATCCAATCATTCTTAGATTCGATCATTTCTCTTTTAGATTCATTATCTTTCGGATTTATTCATTCTTCGATTCATTCCAATCAGTCTTCTCCAAATTCATTCATTCTTTTCCAAAATTCCTTCATTCCTCTGCTAGTTTTGCTTAGTTACCGCCAAGGGTTATCTTGGATTTTCCTCAGATGCCGCCAAGGGTTATCTTGGATTTTGCTCAGATGTCGTCAAGGGTTATCTTGGATTTTGCTCAGTCGTCGCCAAGGGTTTTCTTGGAATTATGCTCAGATGCCGCTAAGGGTTTTCTCGGAACTATGCTCAGATGCCGCTAAGGGTTTTCTCGGAACTATGCTCAGATGTCGCCAAGGGTTTTCTTGAAATTATGCTCAGATGCCGCAAAGGATTTTCTTGGAATTATGCTCAGATGCCGCCAAGGGTTTTCTTGGAACTATGCTCAGATGCCGCCAAGGGTTTTCTTTGAATTATGCTCAGATGCCGCCAGGGGTTTTCTTAGAATTATGCTCAGATGCCGCTGAGGGTTTTCTTGGAATTATGCTCAGATGCCGCCGAGAGCTTTCTCGGAACTATGCTCAGCTGCCGCCAAGGGTTTTCTTGGAATTATGCTCAGTTTATATTCAAATTATGCTCAGTTTATACTCAGATTATGCTCAAATTATGTTCAGATTTTAAATCACACACTTGCACAATTGTTACATCAGTCAAGGAGAATTTTCTAAAATTCAAGGATTTGACACTGTCAGTGAGAGTTTGCGCTCAAGGACCTGACAATTTTTTAATTCAGGGAGAGTTTTGCCCTCAAAGGATCCGAACACCCCGACGAATTGCTAAATCAAGCTGCAAAATGAACTGTCACTAGCTTTGGCATTCGGATATCGCACTATCTACCAAAATAGATTTGCTATCTAGTTTGCTTCAACCCTCTACCAAAGAGGGGCATCTGTAGACATCCCATTTTTGCATCCGCCTGATTAATTAACTCGTCAATCCGATTGCAATGATTCCCAATGATGGATGTTATTTCCATTGCTTTATTTTGTTACCAGATGTGTTTCGGAAATCCGGATGAGGTATCTCGAACTGACAAAGCCTTAGAAACCCCGTTACGCTAGGAAAATACGACCCCAAAAACATAAAAATCATCATCTTGCAGACCAAAAAGAAGCTTCACGATAAAAATCGCTAAAAATTGACCAAATTACCAAAATACCCCTAACATCAAAACAACCCTAGAGCCTACATTACGCTTAGGAAAACCCTTTCGAACACATAAAACAATAAATCAAAATCAAATAAATCATTTCGCCAATTTTAACAGAATTTAACAAAATTACGAAAATGCCCCTCATAAAGTTCATGACCATTTGACATAAATTTTTTTATAAATGACACAAACTAATATTTCCATTGAATTCCTTACAAAAATCAATTCTAAAACATCCTAGAACATTAGAAACTGACTTAAAACGTGAAAAGTCCTCTCTGGGGGTAAAATGGTAATTTCACAATTTTCATAATTAAAAATTTCGAAATTAATAAATAAAATATTAAATAATTAAAGTGAAACATTAATGAAATTAATTTAAAATTTTGAATTTAAAAAATCGATCAATCGGGCTTTCAAGTAAAATTGTTTAGGATTCGCAAGATATTTCTTTAAGGACCCCTCCATTTGGGGGTCCAAAGAATTAAAAATATAATAGAGGGGGGTTCTCCAAATAATAAAATTCAATCAAGCAAGACTAAAGTCAAGATGTTAAAGTCAATCAAGTAAGATTAAAGTCAAAATTAAAGTCAATTAAGCAAGACTAAAGTCAAGATATTAAAAGTCAATCAATTAAGACTAAAGTCAAAATATTAAAAGTCAAACAAATAAGACCAAAAGTCAAAATCATAATAGAGTTCTAATTAAATAATAACTCAATCTAATAGAGTTCTAATTAAAACACAACTCCACCTAAAACAATTCTAATTAAAACACAACTCTACCTAAAACAAGTCTAACTAAAACACAACTCTAATTAAAAGAACTCTAACTAAACACTAACTTTATCTAAATCAACCCCTAAAAAAATCTATAAATAGAGGTCCCCACACCCTATTTTCATATCAAATCATAAACCCTAGTTTTGGAGCCCAAACTCCTTACCAAACATCCCTCATTCGATTTTAGCCTAACGAACACCCAAAAGCCCTCCAAAAATGCTTCAAAATCCATCATAAACTCGAAGAGTCCGGATAAAAAAAAAGATATACCTTGTTTCGGAGATCCGAAATCAAATCCGGAGACAGAACGAAGCAAGGGAGTACGGTACAAGGAGCAACTTTTGCCGGATATAAGGGAACAAAGTCTTTGCTATCGGAAATGTATAACTTTTTATTTGTTTTTATTATCTAGGTTTTGTTTTAGCAATGTAACTTATTTTGGAAGTTAGTAGAGACCGACTTTGGCCGGGCGGGGTTGGTACCTAACACCTTCCAACCCCGTAACTTGATCCCCGGACCCTTTTTTCTTTTGTAGATTAGTTTGCCTTTTATAGAGTCAGTTTGGTTCCTAGACCTTAATAACTAGGTGGCGACTCCCAAACCTCAAGGGTCAAAAACGGATCTGCGCACCCCCGCGGATCGAGGGCGCTTTCACCGAGTGCACTGAAGTCTTTTTATGTCATATGATGGAACATAATCTGATTGCCTTACTACCATCAAATTTGAGAAATAAGCTGAATAATCTGATAAATGAAACTCGGTGGTGTGAATTATGCCGCATGCCGGGCCATACGACCAAATACTATTTTCAACTACAAAATGTGATATATGATGATGTAGACAATGTTATGCTATTAGAGTAAAACATCGGACATGGAGGTGATCGAATGGAAGCCCATCACGCTTTGATTATGGGAGAGGAAAATGTGAAGAGTATGACAAATATTAGTCATCATTAGTTGTTGAAATCAGAAAGGAAAGATGGAAAAGACATTTGAGAAGGAAATAGGAGAGAAAATTGATAAAGATAGGTAGAATATTGAGGTAAATGAAGATGAGAATGTTATAGAAAGCAATACGTAGCAGAAAAATGGGTAGATACTGTAGACACCCAATCTTTGCACTTGCCTGATTAATCAACTCGTCAACCCGATTGCAATGGTTCCCAATAATAGATGATTATTCCAATGCTATATTTTGTGGTTAGATATGTTTCAGAAATTCGGATGAGGTATCTCAAATTAAAAAAACTATAGAAACCGCACTACGCTAAGAAAATATAACCCCAAAAGCCTAGAAATCATCATTTTTCAGATAAAAAAGAAACTTCACGAACAAAATCACTAAAAAAATGATCAAATTACCAAAATACCCCTAATCTCAAACATCCCTAGAGCCTACATTACGCTTAAAAAAATCCTTTCAAACACATAAAACAATAAATCGAAACCAAATAAACCATTTCGCCAATTTTCACAAAATTCGACAAAATTACGAAAATATCCCCCATAAAGTTCACGACCATTTCGCACAAAAAAATTTCATATATGACACAAACCAATATTCCCATTGAATTCCTTACGAAAAATCGATTCCAAAACATCCTGGAACATTTAAAAACGACTTAAAACGCAATATGTCCTCTCCGAGGGTAAAATAGTAATTTTACAATTTTAATAATTAAGAATTCTGAAATTAATAATTAAAACATTAATTAATGTAAAGTAAAATCTTAATTAAAATTAAAATCAATCAAGTAAGATTTAAGTCAAAATCCTAAAATTAAAATCAATCAAGTGAGACTTAAGTCAAAATCCTAAAATCAAGTCAATCAAGTAAGATTTAAGTCAAAATCCTAAAATCAAGTCAATCAAGTAAGACTTAAGTCAAAATTCAAAAATCAAGGCAATCAAGTAAGACTTAAATCAAAATCCTAAATTCTAGTCAATCAAGTAAGGCTTAAGTCAAAATCCTAATCAATCTAATAAGACCAAAGTCAAACCCTAACCCCAATAGAATTCTAATTAAATTCTAATACTATCTAAAAGAAACATAATTAAACTCTAAAACTACCTAATAGAATTCTATTTAAACTCTAAAACTACCTAAAAGAATTTTAATTAAACTCTAAAACTATCTAAAAGAAATATAAATAAACTCTAAAATTATTTAAAAGAAACATAATCTAAATCTAACTCTATTTAAAAAGCTCTTAAAAAATCTATAAATAGGGGTCTCTATAACCTATTTTTGTATAAAAAAAAATCCTAGAAAAAGTAGGTCAAGAAGCTTCTCCAACCTTTCTAAAATCCTAATTTTGAAGCCCTAACTCCTTACCTAACATCTATACCCCAACTTTAGCTCGAAAAACACCCAAAAACCCTTTCAAAATACCTTGAAATCCATAAAAGATCATAAAACTCACAGATCTAAGAAGAAGATACCTCAACTTGGAGATCAGAAATCAGATCCGGTGACGGGCAAATAGTAAGGAAGTACATACGAGGATACTCTCCGCCAATGCTGAGGGAATCGTTGTAATCCGTGAGGTAATTTTCTTTTTATTTTTTATTCTCTGTTATTTTTGGTTTATTGTGTAATGTAATCATTTTTGGGAATTAGTAGAGATCGAAGCTTGCTGGATGGGATTGGTGCTAACACCTTCCAATCCCATAATGTGATCCCCAGGCTCAGTATTTTTTTAAGTAGATTAGTTATTTTTTATCCTTTTCAAGTCGATGTTCAGTTCCTAGACCGTAATAACTAGGTGGCGACTCCCAAACCTCAAAGTCAAAAGTAGATATGCACACCCCGCGAATTAATGACACTTTCAATGGCGACTCCACTGGGGACTATTGAGGATCAGACTTGAAAAGCCCCAAGTATGAAAACATTGCCAATGACCTAGTTTTTTTTATTTAATTTTTAGTTAGTTTCTTTTTATTGTTTGTTTATCGGTTTTTTTTATTTATTATTCTTGTTGGTCCGATCATTAATCATTCGGTTCTACTTGAAGTACCTTGATCCAACATATTATTTTTTATGGTTTAGTCAACAGCCATTCGGAATGATCCTAAATAATGCGAGATTTCAAAAAGATGGTTTTTATTGAAGATGGGATGATGATGGTTGGACAATGAAAAATTTTATTTATTTATTCTTAAGAAACGTGTGTAGATTTTTTTTTTAAAAGAGAGAATTTTTAGGTGTGTGCAATTTATCTTTCAATAGCATTTTTTTTAGTTAAAAAAAAAAATTTAGTGTGTGTTTAATCTGTTGGTTGATTTTTTTTTCAAAAAAAAAAGAAAATTTTTTTTAGGCAAATCGTGCTGCTCGTTGACAGAAAACAAACAATAATGAATATTTTTTTTTTGGGGTTGCTGTTAGCAAACAACGTATACCCATCGTTTCAAATCGGTTTTAGGGGTGGTGTGTCCCTAGTAGAAGTTCATTTTTTAATTCTGAACCCTTATTGTTTTAAATTGTTTTTTTTTCTTTCTCTTTTTCCACTCAAATCTCGTCATCTGCAAAAGGGACCAACTGGTTCAAATCTGAGACCGATTGGTCTAATCTCAAATCTGATCAGTTTAAGACCCCAAACAGTTGGAGAGAATTTTCGATTCATGTTGAAGGAAAATTACAGAACATGAAATCATCGACTTCTTTGGAAACCGACCCGATCTTGAACGACCCTGCCAAAAGTTGGTTTCTCCTTCGTCTATCGAAGAGAACTTCAGACTTCGTTGGTTTTGATCGACCGGAAACTCTCAATTCTGAATGAATGGGTAGGATCTCAATCGAAAAGAAATTAAAAAAAAAAAAAAAATTTTGTTTTTTTTTCAATTTGTTTTTTCCTGAAAATCTGATTTGATTTTTCGATTTGAATCAAGAACTTAAACCCCTCTTTTCGGATTTTTTTAACTCAAAGAACAATGTTTCTCACATTTAAAATATCTCACTAAAGGCCTAAGTCTTCTTCAACTTTTTTCTTAATCCAAGGTGTTTGTATATGATTCTCAAATATTGGAAGAAATCGTTGACCTCTATTTTTGAAGGTGTTTTTTTTTCTAAAAAATCATCTTGAATCAATCGTAGGTTCTGGTTGTCGAATTTGTACTACCAATCTTTCTCCTCTTTGAAACTTTGCCATAGTAATTCTGTTTCGTTTGAAGATTTGGCACGGTTTATAGAGAGAGTGATTTCTGTCGCCATATCAGATGCAACTTTTGTTTTTTCTTTTCTTCGAGTGTAAAATCCTTTTGAAATCAGATGTGGCAGCTGAGTTGCTGCACTTTAGAAGCTTGGAAAGTTGCTTCCATGATTTTAGTCGAACCTTTTCGTTGGTCGAAATGTCAATCTAATGATGATGGTGATAGCGAGGTTATTAATGGCTAAGGTGAGTCGCAGCCAAGAAAAGGAGAAGAGAGGAAAATAATCCTTTCTTTTTTATTCTTCCCTGATTTCTCTCCATTGATTGTCATTATCAAAATCATTTGGTTGAATCTGTTGTGATGATGTTTTTCCATAGGAGGTTTAACGAAATCCTTGTTTTCTTCAAAATTTCATCGATTAAATTCGTCAATGTTTCTAATTATGACCGCTCAGATATCGAAATCATAGCACATTGGGTGCCAACTCAATTTGGGAGCTTTGAGAAGGGAATTGAGATTCGAAATCTTGTGAATTATTAAAACTTTTTGGGATCGAAAACAAAAGATCGAATGAGAAACCGCAATTAAATAAGCGGTTGTTTGGTGTAATTTTTAGTTTAATTTAACCGGTGAACATTGAGATTATTCGATTCGTCTCGATTTTTTTTAAATACATCATTTTTTGTAAAACACCAATCTGTATTTAAGTAATTATTTATGTTCAAAGGAATTGGTGTATTGTGAGTAAAAAAATGGGTGTGCCAACAATATCTCGATTATTGTAAAATACTATTGGCAATCCTCTTTGTAACCAAAGAGTTGTTTTTGGCACACCAATTTTTCTAATGCTACCTCAATGATAGCAATTATTTAGTTATTTAAATAAAATTGGGGTGACATTAGTAAAAAATGGTGTGGATATAACAACTCACTAGTGGTTTTTTTAGTTTTTTTTAGTTAGTTTAAAAAAAAAAAATCTTTATTTCCACAAGCATAATTAATTCAATATTCCATCCTCAATTTAATATTCATTGAAATCCCGATTCGTTTGGGATCACCCCAAAATAACCTTGATTGGACCATAAAAAAAATATATTTGGTTTGGACTAAGAATTGTATGCTTGTTCAAACGATCGAATCCGACTATTAGTCCTTGTGTTGAATGCCTATCTAATATTGCCATGTTTGTTTGCTGTACTTATTTTTGATCTTAATGAGGTAATTGGATTGGTATTTGTCTTGAATAATATTCATGTGATACCCACGTTGTAATGATATGTTTAGGTCCATGGGCCCATTTGTTTGAAAAAAGGCCCCGAGCACTCCCCACTAGCACGTTTATTGTTTTGTACGCTTGTATGTCCCATATAGCTAACGTGGCACTAGTGCGTGGCCTGGTCTCTTTGGAGATGCGATGTCATTCATGAAAATCACAACTCCAGACACGTAGCTTAGGGTATATTAAACTGGGGCATCAGTACCGTCTGATCAGGTGATTCTGAAAGGTATATTGATGCACCCCAGGCTGGAACAACTTGAGCCTTTGACCTATTGTAAGCTACACAGTCACATGTCCTGTTTGCCAACTTAGTACTAGTACGTGGTCGGTCCCCTCGCGGGATGCCAAACCATTTATGAAAACTATAACCCTTGACTTATACCCATAAGTATATCAAAGATAATATAAGTACATCAGTTGCACTTCTTGGTCAAAACCAGTGCCTAAGCGAGATCTTGCTCCGATATACTACAGTATTATGAGGATAGACTACGTCTATTCTAGAAAAGAGGTGATTTAAGAGTGCCTTTGCTTAAGCATCGCGCGACACCTCTAATCTGGGGATTAAACTGGCTGCTTTTAGCTTCAGAGAAGTGAGTTGAAGTTTTAGATTATCACCTATATGATATATATCAAACCAAGTCACCACGTATCGTTTGATTAAGTACGCTCGAGAGGTATATAGGTTTAATTGGGCAAGGGTGACCAGATAAAAATGCATTGCACATAGTAAGCTTAGAGTCTAGAAACCTTCCCTGTAGGTCACGACTCGAACTTATCTGTAGACACCCCATTTTTGCACTCACCTGATTAATCAACTCGTCAATCCGATTGCAACGGTTCCCAATGATGAATGATATTCCAATACTTTATTTGTTACTAGATGTGTTTCAGAAATCCAGATGAGGTATCTCAAATGATCAAAACCTTAGAAACCACACTACACTAGGAAAATATAACTCAAAAAACATAGAAATTATCATTTTTTAGACAAAAACAAATTTTATGATAAAAATCACTAAAAAATGATCAAATTATCAAAATACCCATGATATTAAAACATCTTTAGAGTCTACGTTACACTTAGGAAACCCCTTTCAAACACATAAAACAATAAATTGAAACCAAATAAGTCATTTTGCCAATTTTCACAGAATTCAACAAAATTATGAAAAAGCCCCTCATAATGTTCATGATCGTTTCACAACATTTTTGTTTATAAATGATAAAAACCAATATTCCTATTGAATTCCTTATGAAAAATCGATCCCAAAGCATCCAAGAACATCAAAAACTGACTTAAAACGCAAAAAGTCCTCTCCGAAGGCAAAACGGTTATTTTACAATTTTAATAATTAAAAATTCTGAAATTAATAATTAAAACATCAATTAATGTATAGAGATATCCTAATTAAAATTAAAGTCCATCAAGTAAGACTAAAGTCAAAATCTTAAAAGTCAATCAAGTAAGACTAAAGTCAACCTTAAAGTCAATCAAGTAAGACTAAAGTCAAGACCTTAAAGTCAATCAAGTAAGACTAAAGTCAAAATTTTAAAGTCAATCAAGTAAGACTAAAGTCAAAATATTAAAGTCAATCAAGTGAGACTAAAAGTCAAAATCCTAATAGAATTCTAATTAAATAATAACTCTATCTAAAACAATCCTAATTAAATAATAACTCTATTTAAAATAATTCTAATTAAAATATAATTTTATTTAAAACAATTCTAATTAAAATATAACTCTACCTAAAATAATTATAGTTAAACAATAACTCTTTTCAAAAGAATTATAATTAAACACTAACTCTATCAAAACAATTACTTAAAAAAAATCTATAGATAGGGGTCTTTACAACCTATTTTAGTATCAAAAAATAAACCCTAAGAGAAGTATGTCAAAAAGCTTCCCTAGCTTCCTATAAACCCTAATTTTGTAGTCCTAACTCCTTACCTAACACTCATACCTCAACTTTAGCTCAAAAAATACATAGAAGCCCTTAAAAAATACCCCGAAATTCATAAACAGATCCGTAGAATCCAGATCTAAGAAAGAGATATCTTGCCTCGGAGTTTAGAAATCAGATCTAGAGACAGAACAAAGTGAGGAGTACTGTTGTTTTCAGAAATGTATCTATTTCTCATTATTTTTTATTACTTAGGTCTTTTAACAATGTAGTTTATTTGGGAATTAGTAGAGACTGGCGTTTAATGGGCGGGGTTGGTGCCTAACACCTTCCAACCCCGTAATATGATCACCGGACTCAGTATATGTTAGTAGATTAGTTGATTTATCTGTTTAGAGTCGATGATCGGTTCCTAGACCGTAATAACTAGTTGGCAACTCCCAAACTTCAAAGGTTAAAAGTGGATCCGCACACCTCGCGGATCGAGGGCGCTTTCAGTGGCGACTCCACTGGGGATCTTGAGGATCAGACTTCAAAAGTCCCAAGTATGGGAAGCATTGCTAATAGAGACCTTTTTAATTTTTATTTATGTTTTGTTTTTTATTTATTGTTTTAGTTTATCTGTCTATCTTTATGCTTTATCCTTCTCTTGGCTCTATTAGTGATCATTATGTTGAATATTTTGTTTAGCACACTTTTTATGGTTCAATAAAGGCCCTTTCGGAATGGCTCTAAATAATGCAAAATTTCAAAGGGACAATTTTATTAAGGATAATGATTAATAGATCATGGAGATTTAAAAAAAAAAATTGTCTTTCTAAGTTACTATCATTATTCAATTTTTTTTAACATGTATGGATCCATTCTTTGGTAGTGTTATTATTGTTCTTTTTTATTTTTTTATTTTTTTATTTTTTAAAAAAAGGATATTTTTTTATGTGTGTGCGATTGATCCTTAACAAAGCAACTTTTTTAGTTTTAAAATTTTTTTTATGTGTTAAATTGGTTGGTTAATTTTTCAAAAACAATATATAGTTTTTCTATGTTAGGCGTGCTGCCCATTAACAACAAGAAGGAAAATTGAAAAAAAAAAACAAAAAAAGGAATTTTTTTTTAGGTTCTGTCAACAGTAACAAGGTGCTGGAGTGGTTGGGGTGCCTCGAGTAAAGTTGTTATTTTTATATTTTTCACACCCCAATAACAGCAACGATGTGTTGGTGTGAGTGGTGTGTTATAAGCAAAATTAATTTTTTCTCTCCCCACATCATCTTCTTAAAAGAATATGCACCTGGTTTCACCGTTTTATTTCAATAAAGACTAAACTAGTCTCTCTCTATCGATCAATTGAAGTCAATCCGTTTGATTTGAAAATCCACATAAGATCACTGATTCCTTTCGATTTAGAGTGGAGAACTATTAGCTCTTCTTGAAACTGATTAGAGTCCAAACGATTTAATCAAGAGAAAAATCAATATTTCTCTCGTTGTCGAAGAAAGAGTTCAAGGTTGCTGTTTTGATTGGCATTGGACTCATGATTCGGCGTAGAAGAGTAGGATCTCAATCTTGTTTTCTTGAAAAAATAAGAGAACACAAGATTTATGGATTTCCCATTGAAAATCTGATTTGTAAGTTTCTGATCTGAACCAAGAACGTTGCTGTGTTTTGATCAAACATGAAAATTTTGTAATCGGTAATAGAGGTGAACGAAAACCGTGGCCAATAGAGTGGGTTCCGTGAGTGTTTCTGCGTCAATTTCGAGCACTAACAGAGCGTTAATGGTGGTTGATTTGAATGTTTTTGTATTTTTATTTATTATTTATTATTTATTTTGTTGCTTTTAAAATTCTATTTTGTGTTAGATCGTGAGAGGAATTGAGTGCTGTAATCAAGCATGTTCATCGGTTGAACTCGACAGACCTTTGGTTTTGTTTCTTATTATTATTATTGTTTTAAAAAGGAGCAGCAACACAAAAAAAAAAAAAAAAAACAAAAAAAAAAAATTCGAAAGAGGGGAAGGAAGTTTATTGATGAAAGTCGTTGGGAGTTGTTATTAAGACACTTGTCACGCACCAATCCACATGTAAACAAGTATCTATTTTCAAAGGAATTGGTGTGAACAACGGGTGTGCCAATAATATCTCTCCATTTTATACCAAATGTTGTATAGGACTAACTAACAACCTCCCCTTTGATTAAATAGAGAACGATTCTGGTTTCTGTGTGAGGTGTTATTGACGCACCAATTGTTCTAATGTCACCTTAATTATAGTAATTATTTAATGATTTACACAGAAATTGGGGTGAGACTAGTAAAAGATGGTATGTCAATAACAATCCGCTTGTTGGCTTAATTTTTTATTAGGATTTTGTATTTAAAAAAAAAAAAAAAAGAGGGGTCATTTGATTTTAAAATCTCCATCCTAACAACTAGCTATTTATCCTCAATTCAATATGCTTCGAAATTCTGAATTATTTTGGGCCATCCAAAATAATCTTTGATTGGAACATATAAAGAAATATTTTGAATTAAATGCTTGCTTCTAACATTGATATATGTTGGATGTGCTTAGCTTTAATTATGTGATTGGAATGGTGTTTGTTTTGATTAAATATTCATGTGGTAATGATTGGTTTGATATGGTCCAATGGCCCATTTGTTTGAAAAAGGCCCCGGGCACACCCCACCCTATTTTGCACACACCACAAGTACGTTTACTATTTTGTACTCTTGCACGTCTCATATAGCCAACGTGGCACTAGTGCGTGGCCTGGTCTCTTCGGAGATGCGACGTCTTTCATGAAAATCACAACTCCAGTCACATATCTTAGGGTATATCAAACAGGGGCATCAGTACCGTCTGATCAAGTGACTCTAAAAGGTATATCGATGCACCTAGGCTGGAGTGACCTGAGCCTTTGACTTATTGTAGGCCACACAGTCACATTACTGCTTGCCAATGTAGTACTAGTACGTGGTCGGTCTCCTCGTGGGATGCCAAACCATCTACAACTCTTGACTCGTACCCGTAAGTATATAAAAGGTAATCCAAGTACATCAATTGCACTTCTTGGTCAAAACCAGTGCCTAAGCGAGATCCTGCCCCGCTGTATCCTACTGTACGAGGGGGATAAACTACGTCTATTCTAGACAAGAGGTATTTAAGTAGGCCTTTGCTCAGCATCGTACATCACCTCTCAACTGGGGATCAAACTAGCTATTTTTGACTTCAAAGAAGTGAGTTGGAGAGGTATATAGGTGTACTTGGGTATATCAAATCAAATCACCACGTACCGTCCGATTGAGTACGCTCGAGAGGTATATAGGTGTACTTGGGCAATGGTGGCCAGATAAAAATGCATTGTACATAGTAAGCTTAAAGTCTAGAAACCTCCCTATAGGTCGCGACTCAAACTTATCGTGAGTGTTCCCGGGTTGTTTATTGAATAGGACCTTGTGAATGATGAATGTGTGTGAATGATGTGAATGTGTAGATCAGAATGTATGGTTGTCCTCAAAGATTAAAGTTTTCTTTTACTTGATTAAAATGGGTGCACCGACCTAATAAAGAATCTATTCTTTTATAATAATGACCCAGTCCATCTCGATCCAACAATCATGATGGGCCGGGCTATTTAAATCAAAATGAAAATCAAATTTTCAAAGAAGAAAAATGATTTACGAAGGAAAAGTATTCTCTAGAAAAAGTGTTTTCCAAAAGAAGTGTTCCCTAGGAAAAAATATTTTTCAAGAAAAAATATTTTCCAAGAAAAAATATTTTCCATAAGAACAAGATTTTTCAAAATAAAAGTAATTTTACATGGACCTTGGAAGTGTACTAAAATACTCTTTTGTGTCAAACCAGGATGCTAGCCACAGGCGATAACCCAATCGATAAGTTAGTCAAAACAACCGTCACAGGGATGCACCCTGTAGAGAAGATCAATTTTGGGAAATTTATGTTGAGGAGCGCTCTTTATTTCCACGAGTTTGAAATAGACTGGAACCTATTATGTGCTATGGCTCAACGTTGGAATCCCTACCTTCACATATTCCATATAAGGCATATACACTTGTGCCCCACTCACAAGGATTATTGTGGCAGTATGGGGATATCCATTTCAGGACTTCTAGTCAGGCCCTCATTGAAGATCGGATATTCTGATGCCCTTGCCACATGACTGAATATTTCCAAGGACGAAGCTAAGGCCCTCGTCCATAACAAGAGATTGGACTTAATACCTCTATTGGGCCAGTATCGCTCCTGCAGTCATCCCATCAATATAAAACCTGAAGCTTGGCGAGCCACTAGAGACTATCAATTGTGCCTAGGAATCCTAACCTAATACATACTGACCTCTAATAGTGTTGGCCAAACTATCCCTGAGTCCTTCATAGATATAGCCTCTCAACTTTCAAAGAAAGCCAATCCAGTACCTCTCATCCTACCTGAAACTTTCTCAGGTCTAGATGCCATAAAAAATGGTGAGAGGGAAAGCTTCAAAGGAAGCCCTTACTTACTCTATATGTGGCTTTGTGACCGTCTTAAAATTGCATATGTTCCTTCAAATCTTGAATATGGGCCAGAACACTTTTCTAAAAGAAACCTGTTAGTGCGTCACAAGTCAGTCAAGGCTTGGAGTAAATGGTTAGACTCTCTTCTTATCCGTCATATCGGTTTAAGATGTCCTTGGTGGATGGCTGATCCCCCTGTTCTAGGAACCAAAGGATCCCATTATATTTGTCTAATTGGATTAGATGTTACATCTTTTTACCATCCTAATTTGATCCCAGAACAGTACGAAGTACCTATAGAGTCCTCTTTGCCTCAACCCAAAGCTTTCTTTCCTCCCGGGCCTTTGACTGAAAAGTTAGTGCATCTCATTGAGAAAGCTTGGAACAAACGTACCTTAAGGTATCCAGACAGACCAGCAGAATTCAAAGAGCCAGTTGTTAGAGCCAAAAGGATCAAGCCTGATGACCACCAAGACAAGGCCAAGTGTCCATGTAAAGAATAGCTTAAGTTAAATTTGTTGAAAGATATCTTAATGAGAATGTTTCTTTACCAATCATTTTCAATAAAGCTATTTTTTCTTTTGAATAAACATTTATTTCCCTTTGAATGATCATTGAGTGAATAGATTAATTAATGGATTGGTGCACAAACCTCAATAAAATGATTCTTTAAAAATGTTATCAAGGGGGTAACACTGAAATTGACTAAATCTATTTTTGATGGGGTCATATAAGATTATCATTGTGCCCAAATTCAAGCGTCCACCTCCTAGTTGGAGTCGTAAGTCCAGTCGGTTAGAACGAGCTACAGTACCAAGTCAACAAACAGAGATGACTTCAAAATCTGAGCTCACAGAGATCCGTAAGATCTTGGCAGCCTTTGCCAATGATATCAACAGTATAAGAAGCAAAGTAGAAGTGTTAGAATTGACCTTAGAATCAACGGGTAATCCCATAAATGGCCCAAAAGGAAAGAAGGTGAAGAGAAATGTCCACGTGAAGTCTTCAAACTCGACGGAGATGAAGAGTATGTTGATGAAAATTCGGCGTTAGCTAACATAATGTCTTAATTAGAGTCAGTTATGAAGAGTATAAAGGGTATCGATGAAATTGCAGCAGGCATTGAAGCTCTGAATCACATCTCTAGAATCCATTTACCAGAGAAGTTTGTGATGCCTGAAATGGACAAGTTCAAGCGACAGGGTGTGCAAAAACACATCTTAAGGTGTGTGTTACTAACATGCGTACTATGGGGCTCAACGTCGAACAGATGACGTTATTGTTTTAGAGAACTTTATCAGGATCAGCACTACGTTGGCTGATGTCTCAAGATCCAGTTAATGTGGGTACCTAGGAGAACATGTCAAAGGCCTTCTGGCATCAGTATAAGTACAGTACCGAGATTCAGACCTCAAGAAAGGATTTAGAGGCAACTAAATAGAAAAATGGGGAGACATTCACTAATTTCATTGGTCGTTGGAGGGCCAAGGCTGCCTAAATCTGGGATAGACCTTCAGAGAAGGAACAAGTAATGATTATCCTAAAAAACCTTACACAAGGATATGCTCAGCACGTGGTTGCTCAATATCTTCTTACCTTTGAATCCCTACTACAAGCAGGAAGCCAACTCAAGGATGTGTTTGCCTCTGGGGTTCGTTCTAACCCCTTGATGAGTGTCTCCAAACACTCAATTATACGCACATTTTCTGGATATTTATCTTGATTTTTGTACCTATTTCTCTATATTAAGATAATAATCATGATAAGCCTCAAACCACCACGTTGCATGTTAATTAGGCTTAATATATATAAATAAATTCATTTACTAGATAAATCTAATTACGTGTGTTTCTTGTGCAGAAAATCAACAATTTGGAATCAAAATGTTAAGGCAAAAGCATTTGGGCCCACTTTGGAATGCCCTAACACTTTGGAATGCCCTAATCCTTAACTCATATTCTCCTCTTTTGTCTTTTTGTGCAAAGAAAAGTGGAGGCTACTTTTAGACTCTTCTACACACATTTTTCTCTATAAATAGAGCTTTCATTTCTAGAGAAAGGGTCCCATCTGTGTTCTCTTATCTAAGGCTCCTTTAATCTAAGGCTCTTTGCCTATTCTCTTATTTTTTGTATTTTCATTTTCTAGTTATTTTCTTTTGGTTAACTAGTCT
This sequence comes from Akebia trifoliata, assembly GCF_017979445.1. NCBI lineage: Eukaryota > Viridiplantae > Streptophyta > Magnoliopsida > Ranunculales > Lardizabalaceae > Akebia > Akebia trifoliata. The sequence goes on from NC_141376.1 coordinate 22,298,205, forward strand.
TGTAAGAAGTAGAAGAAGAAGAAGTTGTAATTTTCTCCATGAAATGATGAAAAGTTCTTTCATCTCTTGTCTTCCCTCTCTTGCAATGACATTAGGCTAAGTTCCCCTCCATTGGAGAGTGGAAAAGCCTAGAGCAAGTTCTTGTGTTATTTCTAATTTTATGCCTTTCTTTTATTTAAAATGCTTATGAATTCTCTTTAAGTTTCTTGCACATTTTATTCTTAATATAGATACTTTATGCTTAGATTAGATCAAGATAAAGTATGCTTAAATTAGATAATTTGTAGTAAGAAGTTCTCAAGAAATTCTACTTTGTTTTTGTTCCTTTATTTCATTTTAATTGCAAAACTTTCTGATCTAAGGAGCTAACACCATGCTCTTATGATTGAGTTATAAAAAGGCTAGAGACTAGAAATTGCTCATTAACATGTTTTAGGTAGATCCACCTCCAATGGTGTTTTAATTCATAAGTTTACTTGCTTTTAATTTCATTTACTTTAGTTTATTTTCTAGCAATTTTACATCTTTTTATAAGTTTAAAAATACAAAGAAAAACAGTTTTAATTCCTTTTAGTTAATTTGAATTTTATCTTCTTAGCTTAGCTCTATTCCTCCTTTCTCTTGGGTTCGATCCCCTACTTACCTCACAAGTAAGGTAAAACTAAGATTATTATTAACTCCGGTGAGAAGAACAACGATAGTCTCATCACCCCTCGGACAACAAATCTAAAAAACCATATGTTCCCAAACCCAGTACCAACAATGTCTATATAGCCAACACGTTAGCTACCCTAGCTCAACCCCCAGCCCAGACTAATAACTAGGTTCACCTAAGTTAACCTCGAACTCCGCATCAATTTACCAATCTAGAGATGAGTCTCACTGTAGCTCTTAACAAATTGATAAAAAAAGGACTTCTTACCCCTATCCAACCCGACCTTTGCCAAATCCCTTTCCAACTGGACACAATTCTAACTTGTTCTGCGAGTTCCATCAAAACTTTGGCCATTACACGGATCGAAGTATCACCTTGCGCCATGCCATTCAAAACCTTATTGACAACAAAAAGGTCACAATCCCTAGCCTACCAAATGTCACCACTAATCTACTACCCATCTATCAACCTCCACCAACCCTGAATATGGTTTCTCACACCCCATTGCTATTCGATCCCGTCTCTCTTATCCATCCAATCCAAGTCAAACCGTCTAGTTACCCCCTTACCGGGATAGCTTTTACGAATGAGGTTTTCACTACAAACCATTTGATCTAATCTCGGATGATTCGTATAGTTTATCCCCGCCTCGCTACAGTAGTCCCGTATTCACTAGTTACATGTTGGCTGAAATGAACCTGAAAAGCCCTGTATCTTTGACAGATGAAGATCCATACTTGTTAACTGAAGAAGATGAGCCTTTATTCCTCTCCTGTGATGAAGTTAGACATATGACTCGAGAGGGAAGAGTTTTTAAGCCACAAGAACTCTGTGTTGATAATCCTACAGCCTTGACCAGAAAAGAAAGAGAAGATCCCATCATAGAAAATATCGAAGAAGATAACTCTGTGATCAAGCTATTGAAGAAATCAGGAGCCAACATCTCAGTTTGGGATTTACTCATGGATTCCACTGCTCATAGAGACGCTGTTCTCAAAGCATTAAGTACAACCCAAGTCTCCCTTGATATTTCTCCAGATCAGCTGGCCAGTATAGTAGGGGCAACTTACGTAGAGAATATCCTATCCTTCTTAAACTCAGATCACCCAAAAGAGGGAACAAGCCACACTAAGCCATTACATATCACAGTTGACTCTAACGGAATGAGGGTACCTCTGATTTTAGTTGATAATGGGAGTGCACTGAATGTTTGTCCTTTGAAAACTGCTACTTGTCTTGGGTTTAAGGCTGAAGATCTCAAACCCACTAATCAAGGGGTTAGGGCCTATGATAACACCAAAGAGGGATGTACTAGGAATTTTGCACCTTCGATTGTCTACAGGCATAGCTGAATTTCTTGTGGAATTTCAGGTTATCTATATCCAGTCTTCTATCAATTTACTGTTAGGGAGACCATGATTACACCGGATCAAAGCCATCACTTCCACGCTGCACCAGAAAGTCAAGTTTATCAAGGATGGACTAGTGATTACTCTTCATGGAGATGCTGAAATTGTAGGAATTGTAAACAGTATTGAAGCTAAGAATGAGTCGTTACTTGTGATTTAGTAAGAACAACAGGAGATAGAGCTTAGTGGGTTTGAATATGAGAAGATCTGCTCAGTTCAATGGGATCACTCTGTGAAAGAATATTTCCCTATTGAGAACACCTCTAACTACTACATGGCCAATATGTTAAAAAAGATGAGATTTTTCCCTAGTATGGGCCTAGGTCGCAAGCAAGAAGGTATTAAAGAGGCACCGGTGATTAAAGATGCCATCGACACATTCAGGCTACGATATAAGCCTATTAAGGAAGATTGGGCCCAATACTGGAAAACAAAGCAGGACAAGGCAATTGCAAAAAGGCAAAGGCACACCATGAATCTCATTAAAATGAAGCCCTATCGTAAGACCCTTAATGGTTATTTCGTGAAGGAAGGAGAAGATTTATGTTATTGTGGGTTCCCAGAGCCGTTCATTGACCACATCACAAGTACTCGTCTGCCGGGGTTTGAGATCTTCTTTGGTATGGATTGGCTTGAAAAGGAAGCAAGCACAGAAGATGAAAAAAATGAAGTTAAAGACTGACAGCTCAATCTGGACTCCCTCAATATGGATCGGTTATTCATTGAAGATCACAGTGTCCTAGTATTGTCAATTGAGAAGGGGATCCCAAATCCTCAGTCTATAATTAAACCCGCTGTTGGGTGTCTTTCTAACTATCATGTAATTAGTCTTGTGTTGCATGTCAAGATTGGGGCTGTCAGTCCCATTAGTCCTGTTCAGTCTGACATGCTAGATGAGTCCTTTATTTCTGTTGAGTCAAGTAAGTTAGTTGCTGAGTTAAGTAAGTCCGTTATTTTTGCTGAGTTAAGTGAGTCTGTAAAGTCTGCAATGAGTCCTGTTACCCCATCTCTTTTTAATGAAATGAAAAAAAATTTTGATTACCTCGAGCGCAATAATAATTTAACTAATAAGCTGACTTCAAAGGGAGAGTCTTCTGACGAAGAACCTCCCCCCTGAAATAATCAAATTACTTGAACAAGAAAATGAACGTCAGGCTTAACCTCTAATAAAGGAAGTAGAGGTTATCAACCTCGGAACAAAAGAAAATCCTCAAGAGATTCGGATTGGGGTCACCTTATCTACCGAAGAATGCAAAAGGATAGTAGACTTGCTCAGAAAGTTCAAAGACGTGTTCGCATGGTCTTATGAGGATATGCCGGGAGTAAGCACAGATATTGTTCAACATCAGATTCCATTATATCCTGATGCTCGACCAATCAAACAGAAATTTCGACGTATGAAGTTGGAATGGACTCTGAAGATTAAAGAAGAAGTTACGAAGTAGATTAATGCTGGATTTTTGGAAGTAGTAGAATACCCTGAGTGGATTGTTAATGTCGTCCCAGTGTTGAAAAAGGATGGAAAATTCATAATGTGTATGGACTTCAGAGACCTAAACAAAATAAGCCCAAAAGATAGTTTTCTTTTACCACACAGATGTTCTAGTAGACAGTACGATAGGACATGCTTTATTGTCCTTCATGGATGGTTTTTCGGGGTACAATCAAATAAAAATGGATCCTTGGGATATGCAAAAAACGTCGTTCATCACACAGTGGGGAACCTTTTGCTACAAGGTTATGCCTTTTAGTTTGAAGAATGCTAGAGCTACCTATCAAAGAGCAGTCACGACTTTACTAAATGACATGATACACAAGGAAGTCGAAATCTATGTAGATGATATGATAGTCAAATCTAAGGATTGACTGAGGCACGTTGCTGTATTGAAAAGTTTCTCACAAGGATTCAAAAGTACCAACTCCACCTCAACCCGCAGAAATACATATTTAGAGTAACTTCTGAAAAGTTATTGGGATTTGGGGTTAGTCAAAGAGGGATCGAAGTAGACCCTGTGAAGATTAAAGCTATCCAAGAGATGCCACCGCCTGAGACTGAAAAGCAAATTTGAGATTTTTTAGGTAGAATCCAGTATGTCAACAGATTCATAGCTCAACTCACCAACGTCTACGAATCTATTTTCAGGCTTCTCAAGAAGAATGAACCAACAATTTGGAATGATCAATGTCAAAAGGCCTTCGACCAAGTCAAAAAGAATCTCTTGAACTCACCTATTTTGGTTCCACCTACACTGGGTGAACCACTTCTTCTTTATCTGTCAGTTATAGAAGAAGCTATGAGATGCATGCTTGCACAGTATGACAAAGATACTTGCAAAGAAAGGGCATTACTACATCAGCAGAAAGATGTTAGAGTATGAATGCAAGTATTCAACCCTAGAAAAAAATTATTTGGTACTAGTATGGGCTACTCAGAGACTCCGATACTCTATGTTATCTCATGCAATTATCTGATTATCTTGGATGGATCCTCTCAAGTATCTCTTCGAAAAACTTGCATTGACAAGGAGGATCGCACGATGGCTGTTGTTGTTATCAGAATTTGACATCACGCATGTTACGCAGAAATCTATCAAGGAGAGAGCTGTGGAAGAATACTTGGCAGATCACCCAGAAGTAGAAGGAATAAGGCCTGTTGACCAGCTTCCAGATGATCATGTTGAAGCAGAACTGCAGAATCAAACATGGCAGTTGTACTTTGATGGAGCCGCCAATCAGAATGGGTATGGAATAGGAGCAGTCCTGTTTTCTCCAGAAGGATGCAACATTTCAATCGCCATTAAGCTAGCTTTTTCTAACACCAGTAATACAGCGGAATATGTAGCGTGTATCACTGGGCTTGAAGTTGCTTTGAACCTGGGCATTACAAAAATTGAGGTTTTTGGAGATTCAACCTTGCTTATACTGATGAGACTATCGTTGTTCTTCTCACCGGAGTTAATAATAATCTTACTTTTACCTTACTTGTGGGGCAAGTAGGGGATCGAACCCAAGAGAAATGAGGAATAGAGTTAAGCTAAGAAAATAAAATTCAAATTAACTAAAAAGAATTAAAACTATTTTTCTTTATATTTTTGAACTTATAAGAAGATGTAAAATTGCTAGAAAATAAACTAAAGTAAATGAAATTAAAAGCAAGTAAACTTATGAAATTAAAACACCATTAGAGGTGGATCTACCTAAAATATATTGATGAGCAATTCCTAGTTTCTAGCCTTTTTATAACTCAATCGTAAGGGCTTGGTGTTAGCTTCTTAGATCGGAAAGTTTTGCAAATGAAATGAAATAGGGGAACATAAACAAAGTAGAATTCTTTGAAAATTTCCTACTATCAACTATCTAGTTTAAGCATACTTTATCTTAATCTAATCAAAGCATAAAGAATCTATATTAAGAATAAGAGGTGCAAGAAACTTAAAGAGAAATCATAGGCATTGTAAATAAAAGAAAGGCATGAAATTATAAATAATACAAGAACTTGCTCTAGGCTTTTCCACTCTCCAATGGAGGAGAACTTAACCTAATGTCATTGCAAGAGAGGAAAGATAAGAGATGAAATAACTTTTCTTCATTTCATGAAGAAACTTACAATTTCTTATTCTTCTACTTCTTATAAGACAATTTAGCCAAAAGAAAATAACTAGAAAATGAAAATACAAAAAATAAAAGAATAGGCTAAGAGCCTTAGATTAAAGGAGTCTTGGATAAGAGAACTAAGATGGGACCCTTTCTCTAGAGTTTGAGGCTCTATTTATAGAGAAAAATGTGTGTAGAAGAATCTAAAAGTAGCCTCCACTTTTCTTTGCACAAAAAGATAAAAGAGGAGAATATGAGTTAAGGATTAGGGCATTCCAAAGTGGGTCCAAATGCTTTTACCTTTAGATTTTGATTTCAAATTGTTGGTTTTCTGCACAAGAAACACACGTAATTAGATTTATCTAGTAAATAAATTTATTTATATATATTTAAGCCTAATTAACATGCAACATGGTGTTTTGAGGCTTATCATGATTATTCCCTTAATATGAAAAAATAGGTACAAAAATCAAGATAAATATTCAAAAAATGTGTGTATAATTGAGTGTTTGGAGATACTTATCACATCCCCAAACTTACCTTTTTTTATTCCCTAGAAAATAAAATTGCCATTTTCGCAGGCTCCTCGACTGCATTTAACGAATTCATTAAGCCCTTGAATGACTAGGTTACCCCTAATGGACGAGTTTGACTCGTGAGGGTTTGCAGAAAATATACTCACAAAATTTGAAAATAACTTTGAAGTAAAAATAGTTAAAATCAAAACTTATATTGCAAAGCACAAATATTTTTTTTTTGGGTTTTGTCAATCAATTGGAAGTACTGCTTGGTCGTCCCAACCCTTATTTCTCTACGACAAAACTTAGACTTAAATTGACCTTTGAGTGATAGTGGTTCTAACTCAGAAATTTAAGATATTCAATTTCCTAGAATGAGTTTCAACCTTCTAACTACTCAAGAATAACTGGAGTAACTTAGGGTTTAATTTTAAACTTAGCATCCTGTTTGGAGTAGTGAGAAGTGTGGATATTCACTTTAATACCTCTAAGGGGCTTTATCTGTGATATTCCAATATACTCACATTATTACACTTGATGACTTTCATCCTACTAAAACTTTACATAAACTTTTAGATCTTTCAATTTTTTTTTTTTTAAATATCTTTTTTTTTTCTATTACTTCTTCACTTTTTTTTCTAAGAAAAGTAGGCAGCCCTTTTCAAGGTACCCAATCTAATTCAACGGTTGCTGTATAAGGTGTATACAACCTAGTTCTATTTTTCTTCTAATCAACCAACTAATTGAACAAGGAAGTCAAAGTTCATCAAACCCAATTTTTCCTTAAACTCTAGGTAAAAAAAAAGTAACAAGCTCTCTTAATACAATCTAACTTTGGCCTAAGAGAAACACAAATGGGGATTCCAAATCATAACTTCCAATGAAAGACTGATTAAATATTTTTGACCAAGAGCTTAAAGATACAAGCTACGATTTTGAGCAAAATACAACAAAGTCACCAACTAATTTTTTTTTTGAAATAAAAGAAGAAAATAATAAGTGAAAATCCGACCCATACACCCCCAAACTTAAACATTATATCGTCCTCAATATTTCAACATATACATGCAAAGGTAAAATTGAAATTGACAAAATGAAATGAAGTGAGTTAGATAGCACCTGAGAAAGACCTTACAGTCCTGTTGATATTTAACACAATGTCCCCTGAAACGTGTGGGTTGCCTCCCAGAAGTGCTAAGTTTAACGTCTTTAGCCAGACGAAAACAAAGTTAATTTTGATAGACGAGGTCATCGAGGAGAAGAACTTCCTCATGCGGAACATACTCGAAAAAAGGTTTGAGACGTTGGCCATTCACTTTGAAAGTGAATCCATCCTTAGGATTAAGGACTTCAACAACACCATGGGGGTAGACTGTTTAGATAATATATAGGCCAGTCCATCGAGACTTAAGTTTTTCTGGAAAAAGGTGGAGTCTGTAATCATACAACAAAACTCTTTGATTAAGAATGCAATTCCTCCTAAGAATGTAACTATCGTGAAAGAATTTGGTATGTTCTTTGTACCTTTTAACACAATCATACGAGTCATTTCTAATATCTTCTAACTCATCTAGTTGTAACTTTCGCTTTTCACCGGTTTTATCAAAATCAAAGTTGAGGCGTTTAATCGCCCAATATGCATGATGCTCAAGTTTTACAAGGAGATGACATGCCTTACCAAAAACTAACCGGTAAGGAGACATCCCTATAGGTGTCTTGAATGCAGTCCTATAAGCCTAGAGTGAATCACTCAATCTCAAAGACCAATCTTTCCTTGAGGGATTGACTGTTTTTTCTAAGATAGTCTTTATTTTCCTGTTAGAAATCTCCACTTGCCCACTTGTTTGTGGGTGGTAAGGTGTGGCAACCTTATGCATTATGAGGTATTTCTTCATCAACGTAGCAAAGATCTTGTTGTAAAAATGTGAGCCACCATCATTTATGATAGCTCGCGGAGTATCGAATCTTGAAAAAATCGTATCCTTGATGAATTTTATCACAACCTTGTGATCGTTAGTTATACATGCTACAACTTTGACTCATTTTGACACATAATCCATGGCAACTAGGATATATTGGTAATCCTGGGAGATAGGAAATGGTCCCATGAAGTCTATACCCCACACGTCAAAAATTTTGATGATTAGGATAGGATTTTTTCTAATCTCTGACATCTATGAAAATATTTGCTAAACTCATGGGCATCACGAAAAATACAATGCCAGAAAAAATCGCATTGTAAGATTTTCATAGCGGTCTTCGTACCACTAAAGTGCCCTCCGCAGGCATGATTATGACAAAACTCTAGGATATTGACTTGCTCACAGGTTGGAATACAACGTCTAATGATTTGATCGGAACAATACTTAAATAAGTATGGCACATCCCAGAAATACCATTTTATTTTTGACAGAAGACGGAGTATTTCTTGACTAATCATTTTGACTGGGAATTGACTTGTAACTAGGTAGTTGATAATGTCCACATACCATGGAACGTTGGCTTAAGGGATTTCAATAAGTTGCTAATCGAAAAATGATTAAGAGATAGGTAAGGACTCCTCGGATGGCTTGTTAACTATCCTAGACAAGTGATCAGCTACGACATTTTCTAGCCCTTTTTGTCTCGAATCTCGAGATCAAACTCTTGTAGTAGTAGAATCCAACGGATTAACCTTGCTTTAGCATCTTTCTTTGATAGAAGGTACTTCAATGCTGCATGGTCTGTGTAGATCACAACTTTAGATCCTATGAGATAGGGGCAAAATTTTTCAACGGCATAGACCACTGCTAGTATTTCCTTCTCTGTTGTAGAGTAGTTAAGTTGAGCATCATTAAGGATTTTACTAGCATATTGGATAACATGAGGTTGTTTTTCGATTCGTTGACGAAAAACAACGCTTAATGCATAATCCGAAGCGTCGCACATAACTTCGAATGGAATGCTCCAATTTGGAGGTTGAATAATAAGTGTCAAAGTTAACTCGGATTTGAGCTTATTGAACGTAGAGAGACATGACTCTGAAAAGTCGAAAGGAACATCTTTTCCCAATAGCTCACATAAAGGCTTCGAGATTTTTCTGAAATCTTTAATGAATCTACGATAGAAATCCGCATAGCCTAGGAATGACATAATTTCTTTAACCGTTTTAGGAGGTGGTAATTTTTCGATTAGACCTACCTTCACCTTATCTACCTCAATCCCCTTAGTAGAAATAATGTGCCCTAGCACAATCCCCAATGTTACCATGAAATGGCATTTTTCCCAATTGAGGACTAGAATGACCTCTTTGCAACGTACAAGGACCAAAGTCAAGTGATGGAGACATTCCTCAAAACTTAGTTCAAAAAATGAAAAATCGTCCATGAACACTTTGAGATATCTTTCTAGCATGTCGAAAAATATACTCATCATACACCGTTGAAAAGTAGTGGGTGCATTGCATAATCTAAAAGGCGTGCGACGATAGGCAAAAGTTCCAAAGGGACAGGTGAAAGTTGTTTTCTCTTGATCGATTGGAGCAACATGTATCTGGTTGTACCCAGAATAACCATCTAAGAAGCAATAGTAAGAATGTCCTGTTAGACGCTCTAACATTTGATCAATGAAAGGTAAGGGGAAATGATCCTTAAGAGTCATCGAGTTGAGTTTCCTATAATCGATACACACTCTCTATCTATTTTGGACTCGAGTGGGGATTAATTCGTTGTCTTGGTTCAGTACTACAGTGATACCAGATTTCTTAGGAACTACTTGTATAGGACTTACCCAATAACTGTCAGAGATAGGATAGATAATACTTTCATCTAGCAATTTCATCACTTCCATCCGAATCATGTCTTTCATGATAGGATTTAGCCGTCTTTGAGGTTCTAAGGAAGGCTTAACGAAATCCTCTAAATCGATATGGTGCATCACCACAGATGGACTAATTCCCTTGATGTCAGCTGTGCTCCAACCAATAGCTTCTTGATGTTTTCTTAATACTCCTAATAACTGTCCCTCTTGAACTTCATTGAGGTGAGAGGAAATGATCACGGGCAAGGTTTGATTCATGCCAAGAAATGCATATCTCAAGGTCTCTGGAAGCGACTTGAGTTCTAATTTTGGAGGCTCGACATGAGAATGAATAAGATTGGATGTGCGCACAGGAAAACTTTCAACTTTTATATGCCACCTCACAGAATCTAAGAGTGGAACGGATTCAAGCAAAGATTACCTAGGAAAACTCCTATTGTAACCTGACGGACCACTAGATTGAATAGATTCGTTCTGTTTGTACGAGAAATTAGGATGAAACCTATTATCTGGGTGATATGTTTGGCTAAAAAGGTTCGGAGTTGGCTTCCTAAAAGCACTATAGCCATTAGTCGCATTTGCTTGTTCAGCTTTGATTTGAGGTAAGGTGGGACAACACTCGACCAAATGGTCGTTGCCGTCGCATATGACGCATAAAGAACTCGGTTCAACAGTGACTTGCGAAATTGTACGAGGGTCTAGATGAGGTTTGGATGCTGAGATGGTAAAGGCATCTAACTTCTTCGTGAAATTGTTCATCCCACTCACTAGACTAGACATAACATTTTTGAGATCAGGGTCTGTCTTCATCTCATACATGCCTGTCTTTCTAACTGGATCATCTCTATCAAACTCTTCTTGGTTAGTGCTCAAATTTTGAGTACTCTTGGCTAACTCTACGAGGAAATCGTACGTTTGGTTGGGAGTCTGGGTCATGAACTGACCTTTATGTATTGACTCGATTAAGGTACGTTGATTCATTGTTAATCCTCTATAAAAACTTTGCACCAACTGTGCTTTGTCAATGCCATGGTGTGGGCACTTGACCAATTAATCATTGAATATTTTTCAAGTTTGGGAAAATTCATCATTAGGACGGGCTCTAAAATTTCTAATAGAGTCCTTCATTTTCTCAGTTTTGGCCACGGGTAGAATTTGGCCATAAATTTCTTGGATAGAACATCCCAGGTCGATATGGAATTGGGTGTTAGGGAGTTCAACCATGCAGCTGCGTGGTCTTCTAGGGATAACGGGAATATAATAAGCTTGATACTCTCCTCATCTAGATTCTGATTTCTAAAAGTTTAACATATAGTCAAGAATCGATTAAGGTGAGTGCAAGGTTGTTCACGCTCTAAACCGTGGAACTCAGGGACCATATTGATGGTGGCAGCTCTAATTTCAAACTGAGGTGCATTGTTTAATGTACAATGCATATAAGAGGAAATGCGGAAGTTAGAGCGAAGAGCTCTTTGAGAATTCACTCTCGATTATCCATCATAACTACTGATGGTGTCTTGCGTATCCTACTAATGGTACGTTCGATCTCAAGATCAAATGGTTCTAACACGATGTTTTGTGAACGTCTACCAAGCATGCAAATCACGAAAAGAAAATACTGGACCTAGATAGGTTGCCTAAAGCTAGACAGCTCCTAACTGTGTAGAAATAGCACAACTAGCCTTCCAACTAGGTACTATGAAGTCAAGTTTGAATCATTCGGATCTCCAGATCAGAGGTGGCGCACAATGTATAAACAAGGGCACTGTTAAGTCACCTTCCTTTTTTGAATAGACTAAGTCTATTCTCTCAAATGGTAAGATCTTATTAGATAAAAAAGATGACCAAGAAGCGTAATTGGCACAACTTAAAGGAGAATTTCTCCTATTAAGCTCGTGGGCCCTATAGTCAAGTCTAATTGATTTTAATTAATTTGATTGGGTGACTAGTAAGTTGATTATTCTAATTAAGGCAAGGAATTGGTAATGACTTCCAATCCTTATCTTATCATGTCATCCCTAGGAGAGGAGTACTCTTTACTACTTAATTAACTATTTCAAGTATGTGCAAATTGGAAAAATAACATACAAAGGCAAGGAGTAACCCACTAGCAAAGAGGCGTGGGTGTTTCGAGATTACCTACCGTGCTAGACGGGGTGAAGACGGTTTGAGTCGACTTAGGCCACCAACTCCAATTTTGGTATGCGAACCTAAGGAGCCGTGACGGTATTGTCCACCCGTCGTCCTTTCTTAGTCTATTACAATAAAAGTCTTCTTAGATAGTAAAATTTTTTACAAAGAATCATATATAAGTGTTTCTAAAATAGAAAAATAAACCTAACTAAAGATTCAAGGAAATTAAAAGGAAAGAAAAAAAAATGTTCACCTACAAGAAGAAAAACAGAAATGTTAGTAGAAATGATAGTAAACGGACTCAAAAATAGAATCTGACTTACCACAATCATGCTAAATTTGTCACATTTTATAGAAAATTTCGTTCTACCCCAAATCGATATATTATAATAGATAATCGGAGATCGGAGCAGAAAGTTACAGTCAGTTTAAACTCTGCTGTCTAGGGTGAAAAAGAAAACGGGAATGACTTTTTTTATTTTTTTCAATGTTTTTTCTTCTTATTTTTCTCTTAAAACCTCAAGAACACTTGAACTTATAGAGAGAAATAAAAAAAAAAAATAAAATAAAATAAAAATGAAAGAAATGAATTTTAAATCAAAACTTACCACTAATACCTTTATCTTTCTCCGGCAGCGACGTCAAAATTCTGATGAGACTATTATTGTTCTTCTCACCGGAGTTAATAATAATCTTACTTTTACCTTACTTGTGGGACAAGTAGGGGATCGAACTCAAGAGAAAGGAGGAATAGAGTTAAGCTAAGAAGATAAAATTCAAATTAACTAAAAGGAATTAAAATTATATTTCTTTGTATTTTTGAACTTATAAGAAGATGTAAAATTGCTAGAAAATAAATTAAAGTAAATGAAATTAAAAGCAAGTAAACTTATGAAATTAAAACACCATTGGAGGTGGATCTACCTAGAACATGTTGATAAGCAATTCCTAGTTTCTAGTCTTTTTATAACTCAATCATAAGGGCTTGGTGTTAGCTCCTTAGGTCGGAAAGTTTTGCAAATGAAATGAAATAAGGGAATATAAACAAAATAGAATTCTTTGAAAACTTCATACTACCAATTATCTAGTTTAAGCATACTTTATCTTGATCTAATCTAAGCATAAAGTATCTATATTAAGAATAAAAGGTGCAAGAAATCTAAAGAGAACTTATAAGCATTTTAAATAAAAGAAAGCCATGAAATTAGAAATAATACAAGAACTTGCTCTAGGCTTTTTCACTCTCCAATGGAGGGGAACTTAGCCTAATGTTATTGCAAGAGATGGAAGATAAGAGATGAAATAACTTTCTTCATTTCATAGAGAAACTTATAACTTTTTCTTCTTCTAGTTCTTACAAAACTATTTAGCTATAAGAAAATAACTAGAAAATGAAAATACAAAAAATAAGAGAATAGGCTAAGAGCCTTAGATTAAAGGAGTCTTTGATAAGAGAACTAAGATTGGACCCTTTCTCTAGAGTTTGAGACTTTATTTATAGAGAAAAATGTGTGTAAAAGAGTCTAAAAGTAGCCTCCACTTTTTTTTTGCACAAAAAGATAAAAGAGGAGAATATGAGTTAAGGATTAGGGCATTGCAAAGTGGGTCCAAATGCTTTTACCTTTAGATTTTTATTCTAAATTGTTGATTTTTTGTACAAGAAACACACGTAATTAGATTTATCTAGTAAATAAATTTATTTATATATATTTAAGCCTAATTAACATGCAACATGGTATTTTGAGGCTTATCATGATTATTACCTTAATATGAAAAAATAGGTACAAAAATAAAGATAAATATTCGAAAAATGTGTGAATAATTGAGTGTTTGGAGATATTCATCACATACATCAGTTATTGGAAGAATGAAAGACTAGAGATGAAAAGTTGAAGCATTATCATGAGTATCTGTTAAACTTAGTGAGTAAGTTTAAAGCTATCCTGTTCCAACACTTGTCAAGGGAAGATAATAGATTTGCTAACTCTTTAGCCACTCTATTTTCAATGATCCATTTACCTTCTGGTATGGAATTGAGGCTGATCACTGTCGAAGTAAAAAACAAACCTACATATTGCCATCAGATCAACATTGCTACTCGATTACCTGATGCAAAATCGTGGTACATAGACATTAAAAGAATATTAAAAAAATAAGAATTCTCGGAAGAAGCATCGAGGAAGGAACGACAAACCCTACTAAGATTGGCATCTCAATTCATCTTGTGCGCATGAAGTTTATACAAAAGGTCTTATGATATGATTCATTTGTCGTGTGTTGATGAAGATTAGGCGGAACAGATAATGGTTGAACTACATTCAGGGGAGTATGGCCCTAGTATAAGTAGGAAAATGTTAGCTAAGAAAATTATGAGACAAGGGTATTACTGGCCCACGATGAAAACAGATTGTCATCACATGGTCAAGACCTGCCACAAATGCCAAATACATGCAAATCTCATACATGTGCCATCTTCTCAATTAGTTGGCCTGACTTCACCGTGGCCATTCTCAGTTTGGGGAATTGACATTATTGGTAAAATATCGCCTAAGGCATCAAATAGGCATGAATACATTCTAGTTGCTATCGATTATTTTACTAAGTAGGTTTAAGCTGCCTCTTATGCTATCCTCACTGCGTCTCGAGATACAAAGTTATCCAAAAGAACATCATTAGTCGGTACAAGGTACCTTCGGAATTGATTTCTGATAACGGGTCACATTTCAAAGCTGAGGTTATTACATTGTGTTCAAAGTTCAAAATCTCATACGACAAATCATCTCCTTACCGCCCTCAGACCAATGGAGTAGTCGAAGCAGCTAATAAGAATCTTAAGACTATTATCATGAAAATGTGTCAATCACATCGAGATTGATCAGAAAAATTACCATTTGCACTATGGGCATATCGAACTTTAATTCGATCCTCTACTAGAGCTACTCCCTACTCCTTAGTGTATGGCATGGAAGCAGTCTTACCAGTTGAAATGGAAATTTCGTCTCTTAAGGTCTTGTTGGAAAGTCAGCTGTTAGAAGCATATTGGGTTTGTCAATGGTATGAAGAATTAAATTTGATTGAAGAAAAATGACTAAGAGCTTTGCATCACGTGCAAGCTTATCAAAGAAGAGTCGCCTGTACGTTTGACAAAAAGATTAAGGCCCGTCACTTACAAGTCTGGGATTTAGTACTCAAAGAGAATCGGGTACCTATCTTTGACCCTAGAGGGAAGTTCAAACCAAATTAGGGAGGTCCGTTCATCATCAAAAAAATATTACCAGGAAAAGCTGTCAGGCTTCAAGATCATGATGGAATCGAATTACCAGAACCAACCAACCTTGACCAAATCAAACGGTACTTCATTTAAGGAGGCCATCTTTGGCCGAATCAATTCTCCTATTACCTAGTTCAATATATCCTTTCTCAACCCCTTTGTAGTCTTTTCAAACAGAAAAAAATTGTACATTTTTATTTCTTAGCCGGTTTACCTAACCTAAGGAAGGGAAGATTTCGAACTACGTTTTGGTCTAATCCCTAAATTTTGGGGTACGTAGGCAACCTGAGAAGTTACTTCACGCTCGACCACATCAAAATAAAAAAAATCTATTTCCCCACACAAAAAAAAATAAAAAAAAAAATTAAAAGAAAAAAAAAAATATATCTTCAAAATAGAGAAGAAAATTCAAAGAAATGCCATACAAGGGACATTCAGGTTTTTGAGCCTCAAAATCCCTTTATTTTTATATCCAGTCTTAAGCTTACCAATAAAGTCCTCCTATGTACCGTGCAAAAAGTCAAGGGAGATAGCAAAGCATAATCATAAAGCCATTCCATAAGGAAGAAAAGAAAAAAAGGCCTGCTAGGTTCAAAACCCCAAAAGGGCGACTTAGGCAAAAATTAAGGCAAGTTCGCAAGGTTGAAAATCTGAAAGGACACCTTTGACAACAATTAGAGCAAAGAAAAAAGAAAGCTCACTAGATTGAAAACTTGAAAAGGCGATCTAGGCAAAAGTTAGAGCAAACTCACTAGATCGAAAATCTGAAAAGGCGATTTAGGCAAAAGTTAGAGCAATAAAGAGAAACAGAAGAAAATGTAAGAGCAGTCCGAGTTGAAACATCACAAGTCCAAATAATCAAGTTCAATACTTAGCTTAAACCAGGCACGGACTCAGAAGCCACAAGTATCTTGTCTATGATCGATTTAAAAATTTTTACTTCTCGAAGTGAACTAAGGGAGAAAATGGTGAATTCTATGATGAGTCTCAAAATGAAATATTTTATTTTCTTAAGCCTGACTCAAAATCTTCTATAAAATTAATCAAAATTAAAAGTTGGATCTTTATTGCACTTGTGGTAATCAAATATTTCAAACCTTCACACAAGGGGCATTTTCTTTTTTCTCTTAATATGTAGTTTCCCCCTTATGCTAGGGGTATTTTTTTTATAATGTACTCAATTATCTCCAATGCCATGTTTATTGTCAAACTAGGGGCATTTTGTTTTTGAACAATGTTAATCTTAAAAGATAATGAGAACCCCAAACTTAAAGTTACCCTCTTGATAACAGTTTTTCGAAAAACCCTTGAGGTTCAAACAAAAGCATTTTGGATCTCACATTTGGTTGTGCCAAGAGATTAACTCATAACCCTTTCACCTAGAATAGGAAATAGGGCATTCATTCCCAGATTCAATTACTATTTTCCAGATTCATTTTCAATCGTTCTTTCCCAGATTATTCCTTCATTCTCAATTTTACTCAGCCAGATACAGCCGAGGGTTTCTCGAAATTTTGCTCAGTTATCGCTGAGGATTTTCTCAGAATTATGCTCAGAAACGCTCGAGGGTTTTCTCCAAATTATGCTCAATAACCGCCTAGGATTTTCTCAGAATTATGGTCAGTTATCGCCGATGGTTTTCTCGGAATTATGCTCAGTTACCGCCGACGATTTTCTCGGAACTATGCTCAGATGCCGCCGAGGGCTTTCTCGTAATTATGCTCAGTAACCACCGAGGGTTTTCTCATAATTATGCTCAGTTACCACCGAGGATTTTCTCGGAACTATGCTCAGATGATGCCGAGGATTTTCTCAAAATTATGCTTAGATGTCGTCGAGGTTTTCTCGGAACTATGCTCAGATGCCGCCGAGGGTTTTCTCGGAACTATGCCGTCGAGGAATTTCTCGGAACTATGATCAGATGCCGTCTAGAATTTTCTCGAAACTATGTTTAGATGCTGCCGAGGGCTATCTCAGAATTATGCTCAGATGCCGCCGAGGGTTTTCTCGGAATTATGCTCAGATACTGCTGAGGGTTTCTCGGAATTATGCTTAGTTTATGCTCGGTTGATGCTTAGTTTATGCTCAATTTATATTCAATTTATGCTCAGATTTGACTCAGTTCTAACTTAAACTCTTTGAAATTTTTCTCAGATTTTAAGTCCACATTTGCACAGTTGTTACATTAGTCAAGGAGAATTTTCTAAAATTCAAGGATCTAACAATATTAGTGAGAGCTCTCGCTTAAGGACCTGACAACTTTTTAGTTCGGAGAGAGTTTTACCCTCAAAGATCTGAACGTCCTGACGAATTGCTAAATCAGACTGCAAAATGAATTGTCACTAGCTTTGGCATTCAGATATCACACTATCTATCAAAATAGATTTGGTATCTTGTTTGCTTCAACCCTCTGCCAAAGAGGGGCATCTGTAGACACCCCTTTTTTTGCACTCGCCTGATTAATCAACTCGTTAACCCAATTGCAACGGTTCTCAATGATGGATGATATTCCAATGCTTTATTTATTACTAGATGTGTTTCAGAAATCCAGATGAGGTATCTCAAATTATCAAAACCTTAGAAACCATGCTACGCTAGAAAAATATAACTCCCAAAACATAGAAATTATTATTTTTTAACAAAAATAAACTTTACGATAAAAATCACTAAAAAATGACCAAATTACCAAAATATCCCTAACCTCAAAACATCCTTAGAACCTACATTACGCTTAGAAAAACCCTTTCAAACACATAAAACAACAAATCGAAACCAAATAAGTAATTTCACCAATTTTCACAGAATTCTACAAAATTATGACAATGCCCCTCATAAAGTTCACGACCATTTCACACAAATTTTTTTTATATAAATGATAAAAACTAACATTCCTATTGAATTCCTTACGAAAAATCGATCTCAAAGCATCCTAAAACATCAAAAATCGATTTAAAACGTAAAAAGTCCTCTTCGAGGATAAAACGGTAATTTTATAATTTTAATAATTAAAAATTTTGAAATTAATAATTAAAACATTAATTAATGTATAGAGAAATCCTAATTAAAATTAAAGTCAATAAAGTAAGACTAAATTCAAAATCTTAAAAGTCAATCAAGTTAGACTAAAGTCAAGACCTTAAAGTCAATCAAGTAAGACTAAAGTCAAGATATTAAAGTGAATCAAGTATGACTAAAGTTAAAATTTTAAAGTCAATCAAGTAAGACTAAAGTCAAAATATTAAAGTCAATCAAATGAGACTTAAAGTCAAAACCCTAA
The DNA here is from genome assembly GCF_017979445.1 of Akebia trifoliata. Lineage (NCBI taxonomy): Eukaryota > Viridiplantae > Streptophyta > Magnoliopsida > Ranunculales > Lardizabalaceae > Akebia > Akebia trifoliata. The sequence continues at coordinate 22,316,860 of NC_141376.1, forward strand.
TAGAATTCTAATTAAATAATAACTCTATCTAAAACAATCCTAATTCAATAATAAGTCTATTTAAAATAATTCTAATTAAAATATAACTCTACCTAAAACAATTATAATTAACAATAACTCTTTTCAAAAGAATTATAATTAAATACTAACTCTATCAAAACAATCACTTAAAAAAAATCTATAAATAGGGGTCCTTACAACCTATTTTCGTATAAAAAAATAATCCCTAGTTTCCCATAAACCCTAATTTTGAAGTCCTAACTCCTTACCTAACACCCATACGTCAACTTTAGCTCAAAAAACACCTAGAAGCCTTTTAAAAACACTCAGAAATTCATAAACAGATTCGAAGAATCCAGATCTAAGAAAGAGATACCTTGCCTCGGAGCTCAGAAATCAGATCAGGAGACAGAACGAAGTGAGGAGTACTGTACAAGGAGTTACTCTATCAGATCTGAGGGAACAAGACAGTTGTCTTCAGAAAGGTATCTATTTATCATTATTTTTTATTACTTAGGTCTTTTAGTAATGTAGTTTATTTGGGAATTAGTAGAGATCGGTGTTTGTCGAGCGGGGTTGGTGCCTAACACCTTCCAAACTCATAATATGATCTCTGAACTCAATATTTGTTAGTAGATTAGTTGATTTATCCGTTTAGAGTCGATGATCGATTCGTAGACCATAATAACTAGGTGGCGACTCCCAAACCTCAAAGGTCAAAAGCGGATCCGTGCACCCCGCGGATCAATGGCGCTTTCATTATCATGGGTGTTCCTAAGTTGTTTATTGAATGGGACCTTGTGAATGATGAATGTATGTAAGTAATGAGATCAGAGTGTATGTGAATGATTAGAATGTATGGTTGTCCTCAAAGATTAAAGTTTTTTGCTTTACCTGATTAAAATGGGTGCACCGACCCAATAAAGAATCAATTTCTTGCAATAATTCATAATGACCCAGTCCATCTCGATCCAATAATCTTGATGGGCCGAGCCATTTAAATCAAAATGGAAATCAAATTCTTCTCTAAATTTGGGTTTCAACCCATTTCCAAAGAAGAAAAATGATTTCCAAAAGGAAAGTATTTTCCAGGAAAAATGTTTTCTAGAAAAAGTATTTTTTAGAAGAACAAGATTTTCCAAAAGAAAATGTTTTACGAAACAAAGAAGATAAAGGAAATTACAAATTTATTTCTTTAAATAAATATTTTACATGGACCTTGGAAGTGTACTAAAATACCCTTTTGTGTCAAACCAGGATATTAGCCGTCGACAATAACCCAATCGATCAATTTGTCAAAACAACCATCATAGGGATGCACTTTGTAGAGAAGATCAATTTTGGGAGATTCGTATTGAGGAGTACTCTTTACTTCCATGAATTTGAGATAGATTGGAACCTCTTACGTGTTGTGGCTAAGCGTTGGAACCCTTACCTTCACATATTCCATATTGGGCATATGACTTGTGCTCTACTCACGATGATTATTATGGCATTATGGGGATATCCACTTCAGGACCTCTAGTCAAGCCCTCATTGAAGACATGATATTCTGGTGACCTTGTCACAGGATTGAACATTTCAAAGGAAGAAGCCAAGGCTCTAGTCCATAACGGGAAATTGAACTTAGTACCTTTACTGGGCCTGTATCCTTCTCGCAGTCATCCCGTCAATGTAAAACTAGAAACCTGGCGAGCCACTAGAGACTATCGATAGTGCCTAGGAATCCTAACCCGATACATACTGACCTCCAAAAGTGATGGCCAAACCATCATTGAGTCCTTCATAGATATAGCCTCTCAACTCTCAAAGAAAGCCAACCCAATACCTCTAATCCATGCTGAAACTTTCTCAGGTTTAAATTGCATAAAGAATGGTGAGAGGGTAAGCTTCAAAGGAAGCACACACCTACTTTATATGTGGTTGTGTGATCGTCTCAAAATATTGGATGTCCCTTCAAACCTCAAGTATGGGCCAAAATACTTTTCTAAAAGAAACCTGTTAGTGCATCACAACTTAATCAAGGCTTGGACCAAATGGTTGGATTCTCGCTTAGCCCGTTATATCGGTTTAAGATGCCCTTGGTGGTGACTGATTTTCCTGTTCTAGGAACCAAAGGACCTATTATATTCGTTTGATCAGACTAGAATAAACATCTTTTTATAAATCTACATTGATCCCAGAGTAGTACGACGTACCTATAGAGTTATCTATACCTCGACACAAAGTTTTTTTCCCTCCTGAGCCATTGACTGAAAAGTTAGTGCATCTCATTGAGAAGGTTTTGAACAAACGTACCTTACGGTATCCAGACGGACCAGCAGAATTCAAAGAACTAGTTGTTATAGCCAAAATGATCAAGCCCGATAGCAATCCTAATGACCATTAAGAAAATGCTAAGCGTCCATGTAAAACATAGTTTAAGTCAGATTTATTAAAAGATGTTATAATGCGAACATTTCTTTGTTAATAATTTTCAATAAAGTTATTTTTTCTTTGGAATAAATATTTATTTCTCTTTTGAATGATCATTGCGTGAATGGATTAATTAATGGATTGGTGTACAAACTTCAATAAAATGACTTATTAAAATGTTATCAAGGGGGTAACACTGAAATTGATTAAATTTATCTTTGATGGGGTATATAGGATTATCATTGCACCCAAACTTAAGCGTCCACCTCCTAGTTGGAGTCGTAAGTCCAAGCAGTTTGAACGAACGACAACACCAAGTCAACATACAGAAATGGCTTCCAAATCTGAGCCTATAGAGATCCGTAAGATTTTGGTAGCTTTTGCCAATGATATCAACAGTATAAAAAGGCAAAGTGGAAGTTTTAGAACAGATTTCAGAATCAACTGGTAATCCCCTTGATGATCCACACAGGGAAAAATGGTAGAAGAAAATGCAATGAGACGTGCACATGAGGTCTTTGAGCTTGACGGAGATGAAGAACATTTCGATGAAAATCCGGTATTAGCCAACAGGATGTCTCAGTTAGAGTTAGTTATGAAGAGTATAAAGGGTATCGATAAAATTGCAATGGGCATTGAAGCTCTGAACCGTATCCCTAGAATTTATTTACCAGAGAAGTTTGTGATGCCTAAAATGGACAAGTTCAATGGGGTAAGATGTGCAAAAATGCATCTTAAGGTGTATGTTACTAACATGGGCGTTATGGGGTTCAATGATGAACATATGACATTGCTATTTCAGCGAACACTATCAAGATCAGCTCTACGATGGTTGATGTCTCAAGATTCAACTGTAGTAAGTACATGGGTGAAGATGTAAAAGGCTTTCTAGCATTAATATAAGTACAGTACCAAGATTAAAACTTCAAGAAGAGATTTGGAATCAACTAAATAGAAAAATAGGAAAACTTTTACTGATTTCATTGACCATTGGAGGGCCAAAACTGCCCAAATGTGGGATATGCCATCAGAAAAGGAACAAGTAGTCATTATCCTGAAAAACCTTACCTAAGGATATGCTTAACACCTAGTCACCCAATATCTCCCTACTTTTGAGTCATTATTACAAGTCGGAAGCCAACTCGAGAACGCCTTTGTCTCTGGGGTTCTTTCTAACCCCTCTGACAACAAGTCTAAGAAACCCTATGTTCCCAAACCTAGTGCCAACCATGTTTACATAGCCAACACATCAGCTACCCCAATTAAACCTCCAGCCTGATCTAATAATCAAACTCACCCAGGTCAACCCCGAACTCCTCGTCAATTTACCAATTTAGGGATGACTCTTACTGTAACCTTTCAAAATTGTTGAAAAAAGGTCTTCTCACATCGATACAACCCCGACCATTACCAAATCCCCTACCAATCAGACATAATTCTAATTTGATTTGCGAATTCCATCAAAATACTGGCCATCACACTGATCGTTGTATCATTCAACGTCATGCCATTCAAAATCTTATCGATGCCAAAAAGGTCACAATCCCTAGCCCAACATCACCAAATGTCACCACTAATCCACTGCCTACCTATCAACCTCCACCAACCCTGAACATAGTTTCCAACACCCAGTTACCATTCGACTATGTCTCTCTCATCCATCCCATCCAAGTCAAACCACCCAATTACCCCATTGTCAGAATAACGTTCACCGACGAAGTTTTCACCATAAGTTATGAACCTCTCGATCTAACCCCAGATGATGCATACCGTCTATCCCCACCTCGTTATGATAGCCATGCATTGACTAATTATCTTTTGGCTTAAATGAATTTGAAAAATCCTATTTCATTGACAGAGGAAGATCCATACTTACTGATTGAAGACAATGAGTCTTTCTTCCTTTCTTATGATAAAGTCAGACATGTGACTCGAGGGGGAAGAGTTTTTAAACCACAAGAACTTTGTGTCGATAATCTTGCAGCCTTGGCTAGAAAAGGAAAAGAAGATCCTATCAAATAGAACATCGAGGAAGATGACACTGTGATCAAGCAGTTGAAGAATCAGGGGCCAATATCTCAGTTTGGGGTTTACTCATAGTTTTCATGTCCATAGGGAGGCTGTTCTCAAAGTATTAAACACAGCCCAAGTTTCCCTTGATACTTTCCTAGATCAGCTAGCCAGTATAGTAGGGGCGACTTATGTAGAAAATATCATATCCTTCTCAGACTTAGATCTCCCAAAAGAGGAAGTAAGTCATACTAAGCCGTTGTACATCACAGTCGACTGTAACGGGATGAGAGTACCTCTAATTTTAATTGATAATGGAAATGCATTGAATGTTTGTCTTTTGAAGACTGCTACTTACCTTGGATTTAAAGTTGAAGATCTCAAGCCCACTAATCAGGGTGTTAGGGCATATGATAACACCAAGAGGGATGTATTGTGAATTTTACATCTTCGATTGTCCACAGGCATAGCTGAATTTCTTGTGGAATTTCAGGTTATTGATATCCAGTCTTCTTTCAAGTTACTATTAGGAAGATCATGGTTACACCAGATCAAAGCCATACCTTCCACGCTACACAGAAAGTTAAATTTATCAAAGATGGACTAGTAATTACCTTTCATGGAGATACTGAGATTGTGGGGATTGTAAATAGTACTGAAGTCAAGAATGAACCGTAACTCGAGATTTAACCGGAACAACATGGGTAGAGCTCAGTGGGTTTGAATTTGAAAAGATATGCCTAATCCAATGGGATAACTCGGTGAAAGAATATTTCTCTATCGAAAATACCTCTAACTGTTACATGGCCAATATGTTCAAAAAAATGAGATTTTTTCCTGGTATGGGCCTAGGTCACAAGCAACAAGGTATTAAAGAGGCACATTGATTAAATAAGTCATCGACACATTCGAATTAGGACATAAGCCTACTAAGGAAGATTGGGTGCAATATTGGAAGATAAAACGGGACAAGGCAATTGCAAAAAGGCAATGGTGCACCACGGATCTAATTAAAATGAAGTCTTATCGTAAAACCCTTAATGACTATTTCGTGAAAGAATGAAAATATTTTCGTTATTGTGGGTTCCCAGAGCCGTTCATTGATTACATCATAGGTACTCGTTTGCCGGGGTTTGAAATCTTCTTTGGTATGGATTGGCCTGAAAAGGAAGCAAGCACAAGAGCAGAATAAAAGAAAACTGAAGACTAACAGCTCAACCTGGACTCTCTGAACATTGATTAGTTGTTTATTGATGATCGTAGTGTCTTAGTGTTGTCAATTGGGAAGGGGACCTCAAATCCTCAATCTATAATCAAACCCACGGTCGGGTTTTTGGCTAATTATCATGTAATAAGTCATGTGCTACATGTCGAGACTGGTTCTGTCAGTCCTGTTCAGTCCGACACGATTGATGAGTCCTCTATTTCTGTTGAGTCAGGTAACTTAGTTGATTATGCTGAGTCAAGTGAGTCTGTTATTTCTATTGAGTCAAGTGAGTTCGCGAAGTCTGCAATAAATCCTATTACCCCATATTTTATTAATGAAATGAAAAAATTTTGTATTACCTTGAGCGCAATGATAATTTAACTAATAATCTAGCTTCGGAGGGAGAATCTTTTGACGAAGAACCTCCTCTTGAAATAATCAAATTACTTGAACAAGAAAATGAACATTGGGCTCAACCTAGAGGAAGTAGATGTTATCAACCTCGAAATAAAAGAAAGTCCTCAAGAGATGCGGATTGGAATCACCTTATCTCCTAATGAACGTAAATGGATAGTAGACTTGCTCAGAAAGTTCAAAGACGTGTTCGCGTGGTCTTACGAGGATATACCAGGAGTAAGCACAGATATTGTTCAACATCGGATTCCATTATATCCTGATGCTCGACCAATTAAGTAGAAATTTTGACGTATGAAGCTAGAATGGACTCTAAAGATCAAAGAAGAAGTTACAAAGCAAATTAACGCATATTTTTTGGAAGTAGTAGAGTACTCTGAGTGGATTGCTAATGTCGTCCCAATGCCTAAAAATGATAAAAAAGTCAGAATGTGTGTAGACTTCAGAGACTTAAACAAAGCGAGTCTAAAAGACAGATTTCCTTTACCACACATAGATGTTCTAATAGATAGTACGACAGGGCACGTTTTGTTGTCCTTCATGGATGGTTTTTCAAGGTACAATCAGACAAAAATGGATCATCGGGATATACTAAAAATGTTCTTTATCACACAGTGGGGAACTTTTTGCTACAAGGTTATGCCTTTCAGCTTGAAGAACGCTGGAACCACTTATCAAAGAGCAGCTACTACTTTACTGCACAACATGATACACAAAGAAGTCGAAGTTTATGTAGATGATATGATAGTCAAGTCTAAGGAACGATTGGGACACGTTGTTGCAGTAGAAAAGTTTCTCATAAGGATTCAAAAGTATGAACTCCGACTCAACCCGTAGAAATATGTATTTGGAGTAACTTCTGAAAAATTATTGAGATTTGTGGTTAATCAAAGAGGGATCGAAGTGGACCCTGTGAAGATTAAAGCTATCCAAGAAATGTCATCGCCTGAGACTGAAAAGTAGATTCGAGATTTTTTAGGCAGAATCCAGTATGTTAACAGATTCATTGCTCAACTCATTCATGTCTGCAAACCTATTTTCAAGCTTCTCAAGAAAAATGAACCAACAGCTTGGAATGAACAATGTCAAAAGGCTTTCGATCAAGTCAAGGAATATCTCTTGAACCCACCTATTTTGGTTCCACTTACACTGGGTGAACCACTTCTTCTTTATCTGTCAGTCATAGAAGAAGCTATGGGATGCATGCTTGCACAATATCAATAAAAAGATGTTAGAGTATGAATAAAAGTATTCAGTCATAGAAAAAACTTGTTTGGCACTGGTATGGGCTACTCAGAGACTCCGGTACTATATGCTATCTCATTTAGTTATCTTGTTATCTTAGAGGGATCCTCTCAAATATCTTTTCGAGAAACCAGCACTGAAAGGGAGAACCGCTCGATGGCTGTTGTTGTTATCAAAATTTGACATTACGCATGTCACGCAGAAATCTATCAAGGGGAGAGCTGTGGCAGAATACTTGGCAGATCATCCAGTGGTAGAAGGAATAAGGCCTGTTGATCAGTTCCCAAATAAGAATATCTTGCATGTTGAAGAAGAACCACTCAAACATTGCAGCTATACTTTGATGGGGCCGTCAATCAGAATGGTGTGGAATAGGGGCAGTTCTATTTTCTTTGGAAGGATGCCACATTCCTATCGCTATTAAGTTAGCCTTTTCTAACAGTAATAATACAGCGGAATATGAAACGTGTATCATTGGGCTTGAAGTTGCTTTGAATCTAGGCATTACAAAAATTGAAGTTTTCGGGGATTCAGCCTTAGTCATACATCAATCGTTGGAAGAATAAAAAATTAGAGATGAAAAGTTGAAGCCTTATCATGAGTATTTATTAAACTTAGTTAGTAAGTTTAAAGTTATCCTGTGTCAAGGGAAGATAATAGATTTGCAGACGCGTTAGCCACTCTTTCTTCAATGATCCATTTGTCCCCTAGCATGAAATTGAGGCCGATCACCGTCGAAGTCAAAGACAAACTTGCATATTGCCATCAGATCAACATTGCTACTCGATTACCTGAAAGCCATGGTATACAAATGTCAAAAGAGTATTGGTAAAACCAGAAGTCCTAGAAGAAGCATCGAGGAAGGAACGGCAAACTCTACTAAAATTAGCATCTCAATTCATCCTGTACACAGGACGTTTATACAAAAGGTCTTATGATGGGATTCATTATTCATGTGTTGATGAGATCAAGCTGAACAGATAATAGTTGAACTACATTCAGGAGACTGTGGTTCTCATATTAGTGGAAAAATGTTAGCCAAGAAAATTATAAGACAGGGGTATTACTGGCCCACAATGGAAACAGATTGTCATCACATGGTCAAGACCTGTCACAAATGCCAAATACATACAAATCTCATGCATGTGCCACCTTCTCAATTAGTTGGTTTGACTTCACCATGGCCATTTTCAGTTTGGGGAATTGACATTATTGGTAAAATATCGCCTAAGGCATCAAACGGGCATTAATACATCTAGTTGCTATCGATTATTTTACAAAGTGGGTCGAAGTTTCCTCTTATGCTTTCTTCACTACATCTTGAGTTGCAAAGTTTATCTAAACAAACATCATCAGTCAATATGGGGTACCTTCGGAACTGATATCTGATAATGGATCATACTTTAAAGTCGAAGTTGTTACACTGTGTTCGAAGTTCAAAATCTCACACCACAAATCGTCTCCTTACCGTCCTCAGACCAATGGAGCAGTTGAAGCGGCCAATAAGAATCTAAAGACAATCATAAGGAAAATGTGTCAATTACATTGAGATTGGTCAGAAAAATTGCCATTCGCACTATATGCATATCTGAAAGTGCCCTCAATCAGTGGAGTATGCGGATTCACTTTTGACCTTTGAGGCTTGGGAGTTGCCACCCAGTTATTACGGTCTAGAAACCGAACATTGACTCGAAACGGATAAACAAACAACTAATCTACTAAAAAATACTGAGTCCGGGGATCACGTTACGGGATTGGAAGGTATTAGGCACCAACCCCGCCTGGCAAACACCGGTCTCTACTAATTTTTTCAAGAATATTACCTTGCAAAATAGACCAAAAATAACAAATAATAATAATAATAAATAAAAGAAAGTTACCTTGTGGGTTACAACGATTCCCTCAGCACTGACAGAGAGCATCCTCGTATGTATTTCCTTGCTATTCTCCTGTCATCGTACCTGCTTCTGATCTCTGAGTTGATGTATCTTCTTCTTAGATATGTGAGTTTTCTGATTTTTTTTATAGATTTATGGTTGTTTTAGAAGGATTTTTGGCTATTTTTTGAACAAAATTTGAGGTTTGAATGATAGGTAAGAAGTTAGGGGCTCAAAATTAAGATTTTGGGAGGGTTGGGAAAACTTTTTGACTACTTTTTCTAGGGTTTATTTTTCATACGAAAATAAGTTGTAGGGACCCCTATTTATAAATTTTTTAAGTGCTTGTTTTGATAAAGTTATTGTTTAATTAGAATTGTTTTAGGCAGAGTTAGTGTTTAATTGGAATTATTTTAAATAGAGTTAATGTTTAATTAAAATTATTTTAAATAGAATTATTGTTTAATTAGAATTATTTTAAATAGAGTTATTGTTTAATTAGAATTATATTAGGGTTTGACTTGACTTTAAGATTTTGACTTTAGTCTTACTTGATTAACTTTAAGATTTTGACTTTAGTCTTACTTGATTGACTTTAAGATTGATTGTAGTTTTACTTGATTGAATTTAAGATTTTAACTTTAGTCTTACTTGATTGACTTTAAGATTTTGACTTTAGTTTTACTTAATTGACTTTAATTTTGACTTTAGTCTTACTTGATTAACTTTAAGATTTTGACTTTAGTCTTACTTGATTGACTTTAAATTTAATTAGGATTTCACTTTACATTAATTAATACTTTAATTATTAATTTGAAAATTTTTAATTATTAAAATTGTAAAATTACCGTTTTGTCCTCGGAGAGAATTTTTTGCGTTTTAAGTGGTTTTTCAATGTTTCAAGATGTTTTGGAATCAATTTTTCGTAAGGAATTCAATGGGAATATTGGTTTGTGTCATTTATGAAATTTTGTGTGTGAAATAGTCGTGAACTTTATGAGGGGCATTTTCGTAATTTTGTCAAATTTTGTGAAAATTGACGAAATAGATTATTTTATTTCGATTTTTTATTTTATGTGTTTGAAAGGGTTTTCCTAAGCATAATTTAGGCTCTAAGGATGTTTTGAGATTAGGGGTATTTTGGTAATTTGATCATTTTTTAGTGATTTTTATCGTAAAGTTTCTTTTTGTCTGAAAAATGAAGATTTTTATGTTTTTGGGGTCATATTTTTCTAGTGTAGCGTGATTTCTAAGGTTTTATTAGTTTGAGATACCTCATCCAAATTTCTTAAACACCTAATAAAAAATAAAGCATTGGAATAAACATCCATCATTTGGAACCGTTGCGATCAGGTTGACGAGTTGATTAATCAGGCGAGTGCAAAAATGGGGTATCTACAGTTGCCCCTCTTTGACAGAGGGTTAAAGCAAACTAGATTGTAAATCTATTTTTGTAGATTGTGCGATAACCGAATGCTAAAGGTAGTGACAGTTCATTTTGCAACTTGATTTAACAATTCGTCGGGATGTTCGGATCCTTTAGGATAAAACTCTCCCCGAACTAAAAAGTTGTCTGGTCCTTAAGCGTGAGCTCTTACTGACAGTGTCAGATCCTTGAATTTTAGAAAATTCTCCTTGACTAATGAAACAAATGTGCAAGTGTGTGCATTTAAAATATGAGATAAATCTTAGAGGGTCTAAGTGAAAACTGAGTAAAATTCGAGAAAACCCTCGACGGCAATTAGTTAAGCATAACCCTTGGTAGCAATTGGCTGAGCATAATTTGAGCAAACCTTCGGCAGCAACTGGCTGAGCATAATCCGAGCAAACCCTTGGCAGCAGCTAGCTGAGCATAATCCCAGAAAACCCTCGGCGGCAACTGACTGAGCATAATCTGAGCAAACCCCCGACGGCAATTGGCTGAGCATAATTCGAACAAACCGTCGGAGGCATCTGGCTGAACATAATTCGAGCAAACCCTCGGCAGCAACTGGCTGAGCATAATTCGAGCAAACCCTCGGTGGTAACTGGTTGAGCATAATCCGAGCAAACCCTCGGCGGCAACTGGTTGAGCATAATCCGAGCAAACCCTTGGCGGCATTTGGCTGAGCATAATCCGAGCAAACCCTCGGCGGCAACTAAGCAAAATGAATAAATCTGGGAGATAATGGAAGAATCTGAGAAAGAATGAATAAATCTGAGAAAGAATGAATAAGAAAAAGAAGGATTGAATCTGGGAATAAATAGATCTAGGAAAGAATGATTGAAAATGAATTTGGAAAAGAATGATTAAATCTGGAAAAAATCAGGGAAATAATGAATGAATCTGGGAAATAATAAATTAGGGAAAGAATGATGAATTTGGAAAATTTTTGAGTAGAATAAAACTTGATGGTTGAGAAAACCTCTGGGAAAAGATCTGAGTTATCAACAAGTCTGGCAATAATTTTATCCCTAAACAAAAAATTAAATAATCAATAATGAAAAGAAAGTTTAAAAAGAAAAACCTTGAAAACTTCTGTTCAAAACATATTAGGCATCTCATTCTCTTTGGGCACATGTTTCAAATCGATCTTTAAATCAGAATTTCTTTTTTTTTTTATAAACTTGGTTGACAATATCTGGATTTATTGAGATGGTCAATTTTTATTAGGTCAAGATTGCTCAACGAACACCTTGAACACATGAAACTTAACAAGAACTTCTACGACTGAGATAAAAAATGCCCTTATTTAAAGATGATAAAGAATAGACGAACATGCTTGACTCAAATGACCCCATCCTTTGAAATTCTGAGACTCTTAAGAGCTTCATATTTGCAACTTTGAATAGATGAACATTGTTTGGAAAACTCAAAATTTGATGAACATTGAAAGTTTGAAATTTTCTTTTCAAGTTTGAAATTAATCCGTCTTTCTCCCTTTTAGATCATTTAATCAGATGAACATTCCTTCGAAAATTAAAGATGATTTTGATGTCTTCTGAGTTTTTATCAACTTTGACTTCGATATTGTCCTTAGTCTGATCTTTCTAATACGGCACGAACCTTGAAGGAAGTTTATTAGATTCTCTTCTCCGACTTTTCTTTTATGGTGCCTTAACTTTTGAAAGTTTGAATTTTTATATGTTCTTCTTTTTGCTTAGATCGTCCTTTCAGATTTTCAACCTAACGAGCTTTGAATTTTTTTTTTTTTTTTGCCTTGACTTTTGCCTAAGTCACCCTTATGGATTTTCAACCTAGTAGGCTTTTACTTTTCTTCATTAAGAGATCCTTATTGGCGATAGCACAAACTTCCCTTGACCATTTTGCGTAATACCCAGGAGGACTTTTTAGGTGGGCTTAGGAATGTTTAGAAAGAAAGGATATATGGTTCAAAATCCCAAAAAAATGCCCCTAGTCTAATGTACTCTCCATTTCTAAGTATTTTTTTTCTTTGATTTTTTTTTTATTTTAAAAAAATGCCCCTAGTTTGGCATTCTTGATTTTCTTTCTTCTATACTTTGGATGAAAGATTTTTCTTTGAAAAATACTCCATTCTTTATTCATTTTTTCTGTGTTTATTCTGAGAGTAAAGATTTTTTTTTTCTTTTAAAAAAAAATCGGGCTTTAAGTAACTTCTCAGGTTGCCTACGTACCCCAATTTAGTTTGGGATCAGGTTTAAACGTAATTCGAAATACCCTCCCCTAGGTTAGTTGGTTGGTGTGGTTAAGAAAAAAATGGTTATCTTTTCATATTGGATAGAGGGGCTAGCAAAAGAAAAAAAAAATATATTTTTTTGAAAAAGGGTGAGATCGGGAAAAGTGCATCGATCAAAGAAAGGCCTCCTTAAATGGGGTATCACATAATTTGATTGAGGTTAGTTAATGTTTTACCTTGTAAGGTTTCTTTGATGATAACTGATCTGCCCTAGTTGGGCTCAAACTTTCGTTGAGTACTTGAGCTGGCCTTCTCTTATAGTGTTGACTTTCAATTCTAGCTCTTAGAAATAGTAAAGGCATCCATTATATAATGTTCATTTCCTTGATACCTGTTCTGACTCTTAGAAATAGTAAATGAAAAAATCTTTGCCCCTTGCTTGATGTTTCCTTTTTGGCATCCATTATATAATGTTCCTTTCCTTCATACATGGGATGATAAATTTTGAACATTATAATGGAAAATTCATTATCTTGAAGTGTTTAATCCATTTTGATGGATTACTTTGAGTATTTGAACTCATAGGTGACATTCAATTCTTCTGAGTGTAATTCATGCTTTGAATTTCTGTCTCTTGATCGTGACTCCCTCGAGGTGCGATGTGTCTTCGAACTATCAGAATAACCTTCAATTCTAGAGATATATGCCTTGCCCATATCACTAGACCAAAGATTCATTGTTGAAAAATATTAGTGCTCACATTAGGCGTATCCTCATAAGGTCATGCGAAAACATCTCTGAACTCCTTAAGTAAGTCTATTATTTTCTCATGTTCCTCTAGGGATTGAACAGTTTTGATTCGCACTTCTAAAGAATTATCCTTAGATTCAATTTTTAATCAAATTCATTTTCAAAAATTTGAAGAATTGTTACACACATGATAATCGAAATAATCTTTTTATTTCATTAGAATGGAAGGATTCACTTATTAACCTAGAACAATGACTCTTGTAAAAAGAAATACTCTTTGAAACTTGACACTAATTGAAAATTAACGAGACAAGAAATAATGAAAAGACTAACTTGATGGTGTTTTATCCAACAGACTCAACATTTCACTTAAAGATTATCTTCTCGGCGTCGACGAGGTCTTGAATAGCATGGCGGAGAGATATACATTTATCGGTGTAATGACTTGTAACTTGGAGAAACTCGCAGAACTGGTGACTTTCGTCATTACTTTGAAGGGCATTGGTTACGGACTTAGGCCATAATAGTCATTTCTATGTTAACATCCTCAAGGCGATACTCAAGGTCATCCCGAGATTATCAAACTTTCTTTTAGGCTTGGATAGCTTAACATTAACTGTCGATTGTGTTGGATTTGAATTAGCGACCTTCAGACTAAAATGCTTTAGAAACTCTTCCATGATTTCTTCCCAAGTATGAAGTCGAGACTGTATTAGCAATGTAAGACATTCAAGAATGGGTCCTTTGAGAGTAGTGCAAAATGATTATGCCATTTTTCACTCCCTAAACCTCGAAGATGCATGTCCTCGACATACGAGTATAGGTGAGTTCTTGGACAGGAAGTTCCGTCGTATTTAGGCATGCTTAATAATTCATATTTTTTTGAAGTATCGATTCTAGTCATTGAATCCCCTCTATGTTTGTCTTCGTTATCTTGGTATGCCTTCATCGGATGGCATTGGCAAGTATGATTCATCTGGTTTATAAAATTTTGCATGGTTTGACGTAGATTAGCCGTGTTAAAGATTGATGATCCTTCGAAAATAAATTAGAGATCACGATCAACAAGGGCAAAGGATTTGACCAAACATAGAGACTATGCTTAGACGGCTGAAAGCGCCCTCGATTCGCGGGGTGCGCGGATCCGCTTTTGACCCTTGAGGTTTGGGAGTCGCCACCTAGTTATTATAGTCTAGGAACCGATCAATGACTCTAAATGGATAAAAAACTAATCTAAAATAGAAAAACTGAATTCGGGGATCACATTACGGGGTTGGAAGGTGTTAGGCACCAACCTCGCCCGGCAATGCCAGTCTCTACTTATCCCAAATAAGACTACATTGCTAATGACAAAACCTAGATAAAAAATAACAAAAATTTTACCTTCGATACGCAAAGGTTTTATTCCCTCAGATCTGATGAAACTGTTCCTTGTATCGTACTCTGTGCTTCGTTCTGTCTCCAGATCTGATTTTCGATCTCCGAGGTAAGGTATCTCCTTCTTGGATCTGGATTCTTCGAATTTGTTATAGATTTTGGGGTGTTTTTGAAAGGCTTCTAGGTGTTTTTCAGGCTAAAATCGAAGTCTGGGTGTTAGGTAAGGAGTTGGAGCTTCAAAATTCAGATTTTAGGGAGGTTGTGGAGGCTTCTTCACCTACTTTTTCTAGGATTTTTTCTTTGATACGAAAATAGGGTGTGGAGGCTCCTATTTATAAAGTTTTTTTAGGAAAATTAGGGTTTGATTATGGTTTCTTTAAGGGTTTCAATTAGGGTTTAGATTTTGGTCTTATGAGATTGACTTAGTCTTTAGAATTTTAATTTAGGGTTTTGATTTTAGTCTTATGAGATTGACTTAATTAGTTTAGATTAGAGTTTTGATTTAGGGTTTTGGCTTTAGTCTTTTGATATTGACTTGATTAGTTTAGATTAGGATTTTGATTTAGGATTTTGACTTTAGTCTTATGACATTGACTTTAATACTTTGACTTTAGTTATCTTGGTTGGCTTTTAATATCTTGACTTTAGTCTTACTTGATTGACTTTAAGATTGACTTTAGTCTTACTTGATTGACTTTAATTTTTTAAACCCCCTTTTATTATATCTTTAATTCCTTAGCCTCCAGATGGAGGGGTCCTTGAATAAATATCCTAGCAACCATCAACAATTTTGCCCGAAAGTCTGATTGATTGATTTTTTTGTTCAAATTTTTAAATTAATTTTATTAATATTTTTAAATTAATTTTATTAATGTTTCACTTTACATTATTTAATGGTTTATTTATTAATTTCAAAAATTTTCATTATTAAAATTATGAAATTACCATTTTAGCCTCGGAGATGATTTTTTCCGTTTGAAGTCGTTTTCAATGTTCTAGGATGTTTTGGAATCAGATTTTCATAAGAAATTCAATGGAAATGTTGGATTTTATCATTTATGAAGTTTTTTGTATGAAATGGTCGTGAACTTTATGAGGGGCATTTTCGTAATTTTGTCAAATTTTGTGAAAATTGGCAAAATGATTTATTTGATTTCGATTTGTTGTTTTATGTGTTTGAATGGGTTTTCTTAAGTGTAATGTAGGCTCTAGAGTTGTTTTGATGTTAGGGTATTTTGGTAATTTGATCATTTTTAGTGATTTTTATCCTGAAGCTTCTTTTTGGTTTGCAATATGATGATTTCTACGTTTCTGGGGTTGTATTTTCCTAGCGTAGCGTGATTTCTAAGGTTTTGTCAGTTCGAGATACCTCATCCAGATTTCTGAAACACATCTAGTAACAAAATAAAGCACTTGAATAAACATCCATCATTGGGAACCGTTGCGATCGGGTGGACGAGTTGATTAATCAAGTGAGTGCAAAACTGGGGTGTCTACAGATGCCCCTCTTTGGCAGAGGGTTGAAGCAAACTAGATAGCAAATCTATTTTGGTAGATAGTGCGATATCCGAATGCCAAAGCTAGTGACAGTTCATTTCCAGCCTGACTTAGCAATTCGTCAGGGCGTTCGGATCCTTGAGGGTTAAACTCTCCCCGAACTAAAAGGTTGTCAGGTCCTTGAGCGAGAGCTCTCACTGATGGCGTCAGATCTTTGAATTTTTAGAAAAAATTCTCCTTGACTGATGTAACAACTGTGCAAGTGTGTGGACTTAAAATCTAAGATAGATTTCAAAGAGTTTGAGTAAAATCTAAGTACAAAGTGAAAATGAATTAAGTATAAACTGAGCATAAACTGAGCATAATCTGAGCATAGACTGAGCATAAACTAAGCATAATTCTGAGAAAACCCTCGGCGGTAACTGAGCATAATTTCAAGAAAACCCTTGGCGGCATCTGAGCATAATTCTAAGAAAACCTTTGGCGGCATCTGAGCATAATTCCGAGAAAACCCTCGGCGGTAACTGAACATAGTTCCGAGAAAACCCTCGGCGACATCTGAGCATAATTACGAGAAAGCCCTTAGCGGCAACTGAGCATAATTCAAATAAAACCCTTGGCGACATCTAAGCATAGTTCTGAGAAAATCCTCGACGACATCTGAGCATAATTCCAAGAAAACCCTTGGCGGCATCTGAGCATAATTTCGAGAAAACCCTCAGTAGCATCTGGCATAGTTTCGAGAAAACCCTCGGCGGCATCTGAACATAATTCTGAGAAAGCCCTCGGCGGCAACTGAGCAGAATTCCAAGAAAACCCTTGGCGGTATCTGAGCATAATTCCAGGAAAACCCTTGGGGATATTTGAGCATAGTTCGAGAAAGCCCTCGATGGCATCTGAGCATAATTCTGAGAAAATCCTCGGCGGTAACTGAGCATAGTTTCGAGAAAACCCTCGGCGACATTTGAGCATAATTCCAAGAAAATCCTTGGCGACATCTGAGCATAATTCTAAGAAAACCCTCGACGGCATCTGAGCATAGTTCCAAGAAAACCCTCGGTGGTATCTGAGCATAATTCCGAGATAGCCCTCAGCAGCATTTGGCTGAGTAAAACTGAGAATGAAGGGATAAATCTGAGAAAGAACGATTGAAAATGAATCTGGAAAAGAGGGGTTGAATCTGGGAATGAATTGATCTGGGATAGAATGAATGCCCTATCTCCTATGTGAGATCCAAAATGCATTTGTTTGAACCTCAAGGTTTTATCCTAAAGTTTTATGAATCTAAAACCTACGTTTGAACCTCAAGAGATTTTCGAAAAACTATTATCAAGAGGGTAACCTCTAATTATCTTTTAGAATTAACATTGCTCAAAAATAAAATGGCCCTAGTTTGACAATAAACATGGCATTGAAAATAACTAGACACATCATGCAAAAATTAAAAAATGCCCCTAGTATAAGGGGGAAAAGTTACATATTTAGAGGAAAAAGAAAATGCCCCTTGTATGAAGGTTTGAAATATTTGATTACTACAAGCGCGATAAAGATCTAACTTTTGATTTTGATTAATTTTATTGAAGGTTTTGAGTCAGGCTCAAGAGAACAAAATTATTTCCTTTTGAGACTCATCATAGAATTCACTCTTCTCTCCCTTAGTTCGCTTGGGGAAGTAAACATTTTCAGATCGATCGTAGATAAGATACTTGTGACTTCTGAGTCTGTGCCTGGTTTAAGCTAAGTATTGAACTTGATTATTCGAATTTCTGATGTTTCAGCTCGGACCACTCTCAGCTTGGGATTTTCTTCTGTATTTCTTTATTACTCTAACTTTTGCCTAGATCCCCTTTTTCAGGTTTTCAATCTAGCGAGCTTGCTTTAGCTTTTGCCTAGATCGCCTTTTCAGGTTTTCGATCTAGCGAGCTCTTTCTTTATTCTTGGCTCTGATTGTTGCCAAAGTTATCGTTTCAGATTTTCAACCTTGCGAGCTTTCCTTAATTTTTGCCTATGAATAATGGCCTATCATAATTAATTAGATCTAATCATCGCAATAGGCACAAATTTTGCAATTTTCATAGTCCAATCAAGGGTCATTTTGGGGTGACCCTAACCAAATTGATATTTCTGAGGATATTGGATCAATAATGAAGTGACAGTTGTTGGGATAAGAAGTTATGATGATCTTTAACAAATTGAGAGAGAGAAAAAGAATACAAAAGAAATGAGACATTTTAGAAAACAAATCGGTTTTTTTTTTTTTTATAAACAAACTTAAAAGAACACATTTTTTTTTAAACAAAAAACTATTAAAAGGACAACAAGCAAAAACAGTAAAAAAACTAAAAAATAAATAAAACAAGAGGCAATTTGGTAAGGTGCTAATAGCAACCATCGTATTCAATAAAAGAGGGTGTGTCCTAAGTAAAATGAAGATTTTATTTAACCCTCACACCATCTTCTCCATCTGTTTTCAGCCATGTTCATGTTTATTTTTTTTACAAAAACTGATCTAGACTCTCAATTCGATCGGTTGAGGTTAGTTTGATCGATTTAAAACTCCTCGTTTATCACCGATCTCCTGTGATTTCAAACCTGGATTAAAGAAAAACCGCTGCCATTAATGATTTTTAAAACTCAAAACCGATGCAGAAAACACAATGGAACCCACGGTTTTCGTTCAACCTCTAACATCGACTACAAGATCCCTCTTTTTCGATCGAAACACGGCAAGATTTAAATTCAAAACCCACAATCAGATTTTCGCTAAGACCCGAAACAAACCAAAATGATTTTTTTATAGTGATCTCTTAACCTTCATCTGCCATTACCGTTCTGTTGCAACCCAAAACCGTCGCAAAAAACTCAATGGAACCCACAGTTTTCAATCTCTATCATCGATTACAAGATCCCCCTTCTTCGATCGAAACATGGCAAGATTTAGATTCAAAACCCACAATCAGATTTTCACTAAAAGCCCGAAACAAACCAAAGGATTTTTTTTTCGGTTGATCTCTTAATCTTCCACTCAAAGTAATAGGAAAAAATCGATCAGATTTAGGGGTGAACATCAATCGGCTGAAACTTCTCCAATCTTTGTTAGAGACAACAGAAACGTTTGGGAAAGACAAAGTAATCAAATGAAAATTGATTTTTAAAAAAGGGTTTAATAATTAAAAAATCAATTTTCACTTGGGACACACCAACCAATAAAAAAAACGTTACTGTCCTTAATTACTTGTTGGGATTTTTTTCTTCTCTTTTTTTATTAAAAAAAAAACCATCTAGAAACCTTTTAAAAAAAAAAAAAAACTTGCTGCTATTGCTAACAGCATGTTGGTCATGCAAATTTTTTCTAAAACAGCCCACCATCCACCCTTTTTATTTTTTAGTTAGGAACAACATGACACAAGTAATAAAAAAAACGATTTGAACATTGAGAAAGAGGGCTTGAAGACAGAAGAATAAATATTTATTTTTTCTTTGATGCTATTCATTATGTACCGATTGAGAAAGGGGAAAAAGAGAGAGAGAGAAAGAAAAAAAAATGAGACAAAAAAATAAACTAAAATAAAAAATAAAATAACTGCATGACGAAAAGAGAAATTTTTTTTTATCACTCCCTATCCCAACCACCTTTATTCCATCCTTCAATAAAATGAACCTCTTGAAATCTTACATCATTTAGGGTCACCCTAAGTAACCATCGATTGAACCAAAGAAAATAATATGGCAGGATAACATACTCTAAATCGAACCAAATAATACTAAAGATGATACAATCCAAAAATTATAAAATAAACAAAATAAAAAATAAAATAAAATAAAATAAAAAAACTAAGTCTAAAACTAGGTCTAAATGGCAATGTTCCCTTATTTGGGGTTTTTCAAGTTTGACCCTCAAAAAGTCCCCAACGAAGTTGCCACTGAAAGCGCCCTCGATCTGTAGGATGCGCGGATCTGCTTTTGTCCCTTGAGATTTGGGAGTCGCCACCTAGTTATTACGGTCTAGGAACTGATCAATGACTCTAAACGGATAAAAAACTAATCTAGAACAGAAAAATTGAATTCGGGGATCACATTACGGGGTTGGAAGGTGTTAGGCACCAATCCCGCCCGGCAATGCCGGTCTCTACTTATCCCAAATAAGACTACATTGCTAATGAAAAAACCTAGATAAAAAATAACAAAAATTTTACCTTCGATACGCAAAGGTTCTATTCCCTCAGATCTGATGAAACTGTTCCTTGTACCGTACTCCTTGTTTCGTTCTGTCTCCGGATCTGTTTTTTGATCTCCGAGACAAGGTATCTCCTTCTTGAATTTGGATTCTTCGAATTTATTATGAATTTTGGGGTGTTTTTGAAAGGCTTCTAGGTGTTTTCAGACTAAAATCGAAGTATGGGTGTTAGGTAAGGAGTTGGGACTTCAAAATTAGGGTTTTGGGGAGGTTGTGGAGGCTTCTTCACCTAATTTTTCTAGGGTTTTTTCTTTGATACGAAAATAAGGTGTGGAGACTCCTATTTATAAAAATTTTTAGGAGAATTAGGGTTGATTAGGATTTCTTTTAGGGTTTCAATTAGGGTTTAGACTTTGGTCTTATGAGATTGACTTAGTCTTTAGGGTTTTGACTTTAGTCTTATGAGATTGACTTGATTAGTTTAGATTAGGGTTTTGATTTAGGATTTTGACTTTAGTTTTATGAGATTGACTTGATTAGTTTAGATTAGCGTTTTGACTTTAGTCTTATGAGATTGACTTTAATACTTTGACTTTAGTCTTTTTTGGTTGGCTTTTAATATCTTGACTTTAGTCTTACTTGATTGATTTTAAGATTGACTTTAGTCTTACTTGATTGACTTTAATTTTTGGAGAACCCCCTTTTATTATATCTTTAATTCTTTGGGCCCCTAGATGGAGGGGTCTTTGAATAAATATCCTGCCAACCATCAACAATTTTGCCTGAAAACCTGATTGATCGATTTTTTGGTTCAAAATTTTAAATTAATTTTATTAATGTTTCACTTTACATTATTTAATGATTTATTTATTAATTTCAAAATTTTTAATTATTAAACTTGTGAAATTACCGTTTTGCCCTCAGAGAGGATTTTTTACGTTTTAAGTCATTTTTCAATGTTCCGGGATGTTTGGAATCAAATTTTCTTGAGGAATTCAATGGGAATATTAGATTTTATCATTTATGAAGTTTTTTGTATGAAATGGTCGTGAACTTTATGAGGGGCATTTTTGTAATTTTGTTGAATTTTGTGAAAATTGGCGAAATGATTTATTTGGTTTCGATTTGTTGTTTTATGTGTTTGAATGGATTTTCCTAAGCGTAATGTAAGCTCTAGGGTTGTTTTGATGTTAAGGGTATTTTGGTAATTTGGTCATTTGGTCATTTTTAGTGATTTTTATCGTGAAGCTTCTTTTTGATTTGCAATATGATGATTTCTACGTTTTTGGGGTCGTATTTTCCTAGCGTAGCGTGGTTTTTAAGGTTTTGTCAGTTCGAGATACCTCATCCGGATTTCTGAAACACATCTGGTAACAAAATAAAGCACTGGCATAAACATCCATCATTGGGAACCGTTGCGATCGGGTGGACGAGTTGATTAATCAGGCGAGTGCAAAAATTGGGTGTCTACAACGGCAAGTTAGATGACTTGATAGAATGATCAAGGTAAAGACACAAAATAGGATGATGTAGAATGTCTTAGAGCAATTTCGATCAAATAAAATATTTCCTTATTTATTGAATCTGGATGCATCCTTTATCATTACCAAGTTTACCAAAATAAGAAATTAATATAATGACCTACAGTCCGATGGGCAAAGTGATGTGACCAATTTAATTCATTTGATTAGATACAATAATAGAAACCTGTTGATTTAACTAGTTCCATGAATGAAACCACGCGTCCAATCAAGTTGTTAATTCTATTTAGACTAATCTAACCTAATGGACTAAATTAGACTTTTCCTTGCTTGTAATCAATTGATCCATTTGATTTTGTAAAAATTGATCAAAATGCTTGTTCCAAATGGGCCAATTGATTAGTTACGAACTATTCAGATCTATTGAGAGGAATGGAGTAGTTTATCACCAAAAACCAATCAGTCTAATTGATTCGATGTAATTCAATAAGACCTATTTTCAATTGGGCTGACTGGTTGGTTTGATGTAAACTAAGTTCAACCCAATGGATTGGCAGAGTTAATCTATTAAGATGATTTTATTGGGTCAGACCGATATTGCAGATTTAGTCTGAACGTTCTGGATCGGTCCACCCACTTACTAGTTGGTTGGATTGAATTGAGCAACCCGGGAACACCCATGATAGGTTCGAGTCGTGACCTATAGGGAGGTTTCTAGACTCTAAGTTAACTATGTGCAATGCATTTTTATTTGGCCACCCTTGTCCAAGTATACCTATATACCTTTCGAGCGTACTTAATCAGACGATACGTGGTGACTTGGTTTGATATACCGTATAGGTGATAATTTAAAACTTCAACTCACTTCTCTAAAGCTAAAAGCAGCCAATTTAATCCCCAGATCAGAGGTGGCGCGCGATGCTTGAGCAAAGGCACTCTTAAATCACCTCTTTTCTAGAATAGACGTAGTCTATCCTCCTAGTACCGTAGTACATCGAAGCAGGATCTAGTTTAGGCACTGGTTTTGACCAAGAAGTGCAATTGATGTATTTATATTATCTTTGATATACCTATGAGTACGAGTCAAGAGTTGTAGTTTTCATAAATGGTTTGACATTCCACGAGGGAACCGACCACGTTCTAGTACTACGTTGGCAAACGAGACATGTGACTGTGCGGCTTACAATAGGTCAAAGGCTCAGGTCGCTCCAGCCTGGGTGCATCGATATACCTTTCAAAGTCACCTGATCAGACGGTACTAATGCCCCAGTTTAATACACCCTAAGGTACATGACTGGAGTTGTGGTTTTCATGAATGTCATCGTATCTCCGAAGAGACTAGGCCATGCACTAGTGCCACGTTAGCTATATTGGGACATGCAAGCGTGCAAAATAGTAAACATGCATGTGGTGTGTGCAAAACAAGGTGGGGTGTGCCCGGGGCCTTTTCTAAACAAATGGGCCCATAGGCTAGATCAAATCATTAAAATATGAATATTAGAAAAATATGATCACCAAACATAATAATATCCATAACATCAATCAATATTAATGCACACACATCAAAGATACATATCAATCAGGATTACGACATATTAGATAGGCAATCACAAGATATTCAATCAGATCTAACATTGAAATTAGCATAGAATGAATCAAAATTTTTTTTATGTTTTTATGGTCCAATCAATGATCACTTTTGGTCAGGATCAAACTCGGTTGACTAACATGATAAGATTTCAAAAGTTTACTAAGGGTCATTAGGCCATGTGGCCGTTCATGTAGGCAATCCAATGTCGTAACCTTCTAGATTTAATGGAAAAAAATATGGATCTGAGAATAAAATTCAATTAAAATAATAATAATAATAATAATAATAATAATAATAATAATAATAAATAATACTTAGATCCAATGTTCTGGAAAATGGGTGGCTAAGAAATTCTATTGAAATTTAGAATCAAAATTGTATCATGAAGTATACAATTATAAATGATAAAATTCTAAGAACTTTAAAAATGATAAATTTTCAGCATCGGACTTCTATTTTCAAATTTGTAGATCATAGCCTAACTTTCAACATCTAAGATTAAGATTAATATTTTATTTTATTTTATTTATTTATTTAAAAAACTGAGTTTTTTTTTCAAGAAATCTAAAGGCTGCGACATTAAATTTCTAATTTGATGTTCCATGTGGACCAATGACACCTAGTAAGATTTAATATCTTACTAAGTGAGCCATGATAGTATGGCCAACAAAATGAGTTTCTATTCAATTTTTTCACTATTGTGTGGCTAAAATACACACAACGTGTTGCCAGCATACAACACATTCAGCATTTTTTTCTCTTTTCTTTTAATGTTGCCAGCAACACTCCAACACATTCAACATTTTTTTTATTTTCTTTTAATGTTGCTGCCAGCATAACACCTACAAATAGAAAAACATTTTTTTATGTGTGTTACTGCCCCAAGAGTATGTTCATATGCTTCAACAATCATCATCCTTGTTGATGTCCCGTTTCGTGCTATACCGTAGTCCACAAGTTTCACCTTTTGGTGGTTTTTAATCGAGACAAACTTCAGATCACTATGAACGATCTCATGCGAGTACAAGCACTTCCTTACTTGGACATCGTTGAATGCAAACATGCATCAAAAGTATAAAATTTGAAAGTAACAACAGATAGTCCGAATAGGAATTTCAAGCTGATGAATCCTTCTCTGTCAACCTATTTTTTCATATATTCTAACCATATCAGAAAACGTCAGTTTCTGCTTTGAATCAGATTATAGAAGCTGTACTGAAGTTTTAAATACCATATTGAAACATGTTCAAATAGATCCAATTTATATTCTTCTGTTGAATGTGAAAACAGATGAATCCAAAAATTGAAAACCACAACGGATCACTATTGTCCACTTTAAATCACACTTCAAAACTGCCTCATACGGCAAAACGTCGAGGTTGAGTCTCCTCCAATGGATTTTTTTCAGAAAAAATTAGATTTTAAAGTTTCAATCAGAAAAACTATTTTTTTTTCACAAATCCAACCATTGAAACAGCCCTCGATCTTACAGCAAAGGCAGGGCTTAAAATTTTTCAAAACCTGAAATTTTCAATGGATTTTTCAATAAAGAAATCACGTTTTTTTTTTCTTTTTTAATCGACTTGAATCGCAAAGGGAAACCGGATCGTTTAGGATCGAAAGAGAAGGAAAAATAAAACAAACAGAGTGTGAAGATTTTGTTATCACCCTTTGAATCCACGAAATGGGTTAATGACCCACCTCAAAATCTGCTCAAAACTCTAAAACAGCCACGATCCATTGCTTTTGATCCCTTTTATCTCTCTATATAGAATCAAACCATGCTCATGGACGGTTTACCGAGCTTTGCTCTTCTAAGTATACTCCCTCAGCTATGATTTTTCTTCTTAATAGAGGCGCACAACAGAGAGAGAGAGGGAGAGACGAAGAAGAGAGGTGTCACCTCCCTACTGTTTCTTCTTTCTCAAGTTGAGAAGAAGATAGAAATAAGAAAACCCATCTTATTATAATGGCACACCACATATCTATTTAAAACATTAAGGGTTTTACACTTAAAAGTGAGTTTCTACTATGGGCACACCATTCTGAAAATTGATCTTAACCCAACGAGAGGATGCGGTTTGCTAAAAGCATAAAAAAAAACCTTTTTTTTTAAAAAATTTGCTGTCAATGGACAACACGACTTGTCTAAAAAATTATTAAATATTTTGAAAAAAATCAACCAACAGTTTAAACGCACACTAACAAAATTTTTAAAAACTAAAAAAAATTGTCGAAAGATGAATCGCACACACCTAAAAAAAAAAAATCTACACATGTTTCTTAAGAGAAAAATAAAAATAAAAAATTCATTGTCCAACCATCATCATCCCATTTTCAATGAAACCAACCCTTGAAATCTCACATTATTTAGGATCATTCCGAATGGTACCAAGTAGAGAACCGAATGATTAATGATCGGACCAACAAGAATAAAAAAATTGATAAACAAACAATAAAAAAGAAACTAACTAGAAATTAAATAATAAAAAAAAAACTAGGTCATTGGCAATGTTCTCCTACTTGGGACTTTTCAAGTCTAATCCTGAATAGTCCCCAGTGGAGTCGCCACTGAAAGCGCCTTCGATCCGCGGGTATGCGGATCCGCTTTTGACCTTTGAGGTTTGGGAGTCGCCACCTAGTTATTATGGTCTAGGAACCGAATATTGACTAGAAATGGATAAACAAACAACTAATCTACTAAAAAATACTGAGTCCGGGGATCACGTTATGGGGTTGGAAGGTGTTAGGCACCAACCCCGCCCGGCAAACGTCGATCTCTACTAATTCCCAAGAATATTACATTGTAAAATAGATCAAAAAAATAACAAATAATAATAATAATAATAATAATAATAAAAAGAAAGTTACCTTGGGGATTACCACGATTCCCTCAGTACTAACAGAAAGTATCCTCGTATGTATTTTCTTACTAATCTCCTATCACTGGATCTGCTTCTAATCTCCGAGTTGATGTATCTTCTTCTTCGATCTGTGAGTTTTCTGATTTTTTTTTTTTATGGATGTAGGTGTTTTAGAAGGGTTTTTGGGTGTTTTTTGAACAAAATTTGGGGTTTGGATGATAGGTAAGAGGTTAGGACTTCAAAATTAGGATTTTGAAAAAGTTGGGGAAGCTTTTGGCCTACTTTTTCTAAGGTTTATTTTTTCATACGAAAATAGGTTGTAGGGACCTCTATTTATAGATTTTTTTAAGTGCTTGTTTTGATAGAGTTAGTGTTTAATTAAAATTATTTTAGGTAGAGTTAGTGTTTAATTAGAATTATTTTAAATAAAGTTATAGTTTAATTACAATTATTTTAAATAGAGTTAATGTTTAATTAGAATTATTTAAAATAGAGTTATTGTTTAATTAGAATTCTATTAGAATTTTGACTTTTAGTCTCACTTGATTGAGTTTAAGATTTTGACTTGAGTCTTACTTGATTGACTTGACTTTAGTCTTACTTGATTGACTTGACTTTAAGATTTTGACTTTAGTCTTACTTGATTGACTTTAATTTTGACTTTAGTCTTACTTGATTGATTTTAAGATTTTGACTTTAGTCTTACTTAATTGACTTTAATTTTGACTTTAGTCTTACTTGATTGACTTTAAGATTTTGACTTTAGTCTTACTTAATTGACTTTAATTTTAATTAGGATTTTAGTTTACATTAATTAATGTTTTAATTATTAATTTTGAAATTTTTAATTATTAAAATTGTAAAATTACCATTTTACCCTCGAAGATGACTTTTTGCGTTTTAAGTCATTTTTTTATGTTCCATGATGTTTTAGAATCGATTTTTCATAAGGAATTCAATGGGAATATTAGTTTGTGTCATTTATGAAATTTTTTATGTGAAATAGTCGTGAACTTTATGAGGGGCATTTTCATAATTTTGTCGAATTTTGTAAAAATTGGTGAAATGGTTTATTTGATTTCGATTTGTTGTTTTATGTGTTTGAAATGGTTTTCCTAAGCGTAACGTAGGCTCTAAGGATGTTTTGAGGTTAGGGGTATTTTGGTAATTTGATAGTTTTTTAGTGATTTTTATTGTAAAGTTTATTTTTGTCTGAAAAATGATGATTTTTATGTTTTTGGGGTCATATTTTCTTAGCGTAACGTGGTTTCTAAGGTTTTGTTAGTTTGAGATACCTCATCCGAATTTCTGAAACACATCTAGTACCAAATAAAGTATTGGAATAAACATCCATCATTAGGAACCGTTGCGATTGGGTTGACAAGTTGATAAATCAGGCAAGTGCAAAAATGGAGTGTCTACAATATCGAACTTCAATTCAATCCTCTACTGAAGGTACTCCCTACTCTTTAGTGTATGGCATGGAAGCAGTCTTGCTAGTCGAAATAGAAATCCCATCTCTCAGGGTCTTGTTGGAAAGTCAGTTGTTAGAAGCAGATTAGATTCGTCAACGGTATCAAGAATTATATCTGATCGAAGAAAATGACTAAGAGCTTTGTACCACGTGCAGGCTTATCAAAGAAGAGTCGCCCGTGCATTTGATAAAAAGATCAAGACTCGTCACTTACAAATCAGGGATTTGGTACTCAAAAAGAATCAGGCACCTATATTTGACCCTAGAGGGAAGTTCAAACCAAATTGGGGAGGTCCATTTATCATCAAGGAAATATTACTAGGAAAAGTTGTTAGACTTCAAAACCATGATAGAATTAAATTACCAGAACCAACCAACCTTGACCAAATCAAACGGTACTACGTCTAAGGAGGTCATCTTTGACCGAATCAATTCTCCTATTACCCAATTCAATATAGCCTTTCTTAACCCCTTTGTTGCCTTTTTTTCAAAAGAAAAATACATTTTTTTTTCTCAACCTGATTACCCAACCTAGGGGAGGGAAAAATTCGAATTACGTTTTGGTCTAATCCCAAAAGTCTGGGGTACGTAGGCAACTTGAGAAGTTACTTCAAGCCCGACCACATCAAAATAAAAAAAATATATATATATTTTCCTAAAAAAAATAATAAATAAATAAATATATTGTCAAATAGGAAAAAAATTCAAAGGAAAAGAGAAAATGCCACACAAGGGGCATTCGAGTTTTTGAGCCTCAAAATTTCTTTCTTTTTATATCCAGTCCTAAGCTTACCTATGAAAATCCTTCTAAGTACCATGCAGAAAAGTTAAGGAAGGTAGTAAAGAATGATCAGATAGTAACTCTAGAAGTTTAGAAGGGAAGAAAAAAAAAGAAAAAAAAAGTCTGCTAAGTTAAAAACTCGAAAAGGGTGACTTAAGCAAAAATTAAGGCAAGCTCGCAAGGTTGAAAATATTAAAGGACGACTTTGGCAACAATCACAGCGAAGAAAAAAGAAAAGAAAGCTCACTAGATTGAAAATCTGAAAAGGCGATCTAGGAAAAAGTTAGAGTAAGCTTGCTAGATCGAAAACCTGAAAAGGCGATCTAGGCAAAAATTAGAGCAACAAAGAAAAATAGAAGAAAATCTTAAGAGATTCGAGCCGAGACATTTGAAGTCTGAATAATCAAGCTCAACACTTAGCTTAAACTAGGCAAAGACTCAGAAGCCACGAGCATCGTCTACGATTGATTTGAAAATTTTCTACTTCTCCAAGTGAACCAAGAGGGAAAATGGTGGATTCTACAATGAATCTCGAAAGGAAGTATTTTGTTTTCTTGAGCCTACTCAAAATCTTCAATATAAAAATTTAAAATTAAAATTGGATCTTTATTGCGCTTGTGGTAGTCAAATATTTCAAACCTTCATACAAGGGGCATTTTCTTTCTTCTCTAATATGTAGCTTTCCCTCCTTATACTAGAAGCATTTTTTTTTAATTTGTATATGATGTGTTCAATTATATCCAATGCCATGTTTCCTGTCAAACTAGGGGCATTTTATTTTTGAGCAATGTTAATCCTAAAAGATAAAAGGAATCCCAAACCTATGGTTACCCTCTTGATAATAATTTTTTGAAAACCCTTGAGGTTCAAAAGAAATAAAAACTCAGATTTTAAATTCGTAAAAATTTTGGATAAAATCTTGAAATTCAAACAAAAGTGTTTCTGATATTATATTTGATTTTTCTCAAAAAATAATTCAGTACTCTTTCACCCTGAGTAAGTAGAGTAAAACTTCTTGATCCAGTCATTCTTTCCTAGAATTGTCTATTCTTTCTTGAATTATGTTGTCATCGAGGGTTTACTCGATGCCATCGAGGTTTTGCTCAGATTATGCTCAACTAGATGCCACCGAGGGTTTGCTCGGATTATGCTCAGCCAATTGCCGCCGAGGGTTATCTCGAATTTTGCTCAATTGTCGCTAAGGACTTTCTTGGATTTTGCTCGGATTATGCTCAGCCAGTTGTCGCCGAAAGTTTTCTCGAATTTTACTCAGTTTTCACTTAGACCCTCTAAGATTTATCTTAGATTACCTAACATCCATATCCCAACTTTAGTTCAAAAAACACCCAAAAACCTTTCCAAAACACCTTGAAATTCATAAAAAATCAAAAAACTCACAAATCTAATAAGAAGATACCTCAACTTGGAGATCAAAAATCAGATCTGGTGACGGGCAAATAGTAAGCAAGTACATATGAGGATACTCTCCACCAATGCTGAGGGAATCGTTGTAATCCGCGCGATAATTTTCTTTTTTATTTTTTATTATTTGTTTTTTTGGTCTACTGTGTAATGTAATCATTTTTGGGAATTAGTAGAGATCGACGTTTACCGGGCGGGGTTGGTGCCTAACACTTTCCAACCCCGTAATGTGATCCCCGGACTCAGTATTTTTTTAAGTAGATGAGTTATTTTTTATCTGTTTCAAGTCGATGTTCGGTTCCTAAACCATAATAACTAGGTGGCGACTCCCAAACCTCAAAGTCAAAAGCGGATCCGCATACCCAGTGGATCAAGGGCGCTTTCAGATACAATCAGATTGGATCAGACCAATGATGAGATTGCCTAACAATTTGCGAAGTTAAGGCATATGAAATATAAGATGGTTGAGGATGGAAATCGTTTAGTGACCACATAGTTGCTTTACGACATTGTCACCCATCTAAAGAAAGTTTTGGTGATTGTTTCTATTTTCGACATCTTTAAGTTCTCTCTGGGGACCAGCTTGGCCTTGGAAATTATGTTGTCATAGGCTCTAACAAAGAGAAATGAGGTATTGTTTGCGAATGAATTCTAGAATCCATTAAACCTAGAAAGGAGGTTTTATTTACCAAGTACGTGAGAAAGTCAAGAAATTTGTTTAGTTGATGAAGAAAGGTCAAGTTTCCAATATGGAAAATATGACCAACAAAAGGGGGTTGATCTTTTTTTCTAACAATGGTTTGTCTATGCAACTTCCCTGCAATATGTCTCTATACATCCAAGTAATAATAAGTGATGTGCTCATGAAGTGAGCCCTAGTAGACACTAAAAGTTCTAGGAATATTCTCTTTGTCTATGCTAAAAGTTTTTTGATTCCCCACTAATAAGATCAAGGTAAAGGGTTCACAGATTATCCAAGGTATTGGTAAAATGTTGTAATAGACTAAAGGGACCATATAATTATTCCCCCTTTAAATTGATCTATCTTTAAATATGGAAATTTTATTTTTGTGAATTGGAGGGGGGTAACATGAATAGTTCTTGATTAATCTTGTCCCCATTACAAAGAGAAAGGATTAAGGATCCAACCTCGCAAGTAATAAGGTGATCGGATTCATTTTAAATTCTGATTACTTTATATTCTAAGATTTAAGGCTAGATTAGGAAATTTGACCTCACCATTGGATTCAAAATGATCGAAAAACATACTTTAGCCTATAAGCAAGTTCAAATGCGAATTCGAACATAAAAATTATAAAATCCTCGATTACTGAGTCGGACTAGGTTAAAATAATGACTTTTTGCTAGAACAATAATGATTAAGATTCGATTATACCATTGGGTTTGTAACGAAAAATTATTGAACAAGGACTAGCTACTTATCATTTTTTGAGCACAAAAAGTCAAATTATTATCAAAAACAAAAATGACGTCAATTTTAGAGTTCCATTGGGCTAAAAATGTAAATTTTTTTAGAGAAACAATTTGTAGAAATTGACCATGCCATTAGATCCAGAGAAAAATTAGATAAAATAGAGTATTCATTTATTAGTTTGGAGTCCGGATGGTCAAGTTATCATCGATCAAAACAATAGGCAAAATACTGATTTCGTCCCAAAATTTATATAAATAAATTTTTTAATTTTTTTTTCATCATCTTCCCCAACTCGTTTAAACAGCCACAATATTTGAAACAAAATTTTTATTTTTTTTACCGATCTTCCACCCTAGATTTATTACAAACGGCTTGCCGTCAAGTTCAGTCGTAGAAAAGAGAAACGTCCATAAGCTCGTTCTCTACAAAATCCACCCAACCTCTTTTCGTTTCACTTTCTTTTTCACTCCATATTGTTAAAAATCAATCGTATTTATATACGGGAGTTTTGAAACTTCGACCTCGGATTTCATCCGTATCTAGATTAAATCGTCCTCCGTCGCAGAAAGGAGAAAAGACGATGGCGTCGAGATATTCGAAACCACCCGGTTAGATTCGAAAATTAGTCGTTTTGAAGTTCAAGTCATCTCAATTTTTGTGCCAATTATCTCGATTTTCGTGTACATGTTTCAATTTCATTTTCTAGAGATTGTAAGGAACTCTCAATTTCTATTAGTAATTGTAGATTGTGAAAATTGCATTTAGAATTTTATTAAAAATTTGTGGTGTGTTTCTAAAAATATAAAATTCTTTTTGTTATTTTAAATTCAAGCCAGAACTTGCATGTTTGATATGTTTAATTGTATTTTATAATAAAATATACGTGGGTAGGATATCTCACTAGGTTATTTCCGTCAGTTGGGTCCTATGCACCGTTCGAACCCCGTTTTGATTTAAGTTTTGATACTTTTCCAATGTTATTGATAAAAATGAATTTCATAGTTGAAAAAATGATTTAATATTCAATGAACTCAAATTGAGTTGATGAATATCAGAAAGTGGATTTTTTATTTGAAAGATTGTAAATGATAAAAATTAAAAAAAGGAAAAAAGGGTATGAAACGATAAAATGTCAGAGTCACACCCGAGGGGTGATGTCTGCATTTTACATTGTTGTATTGTGTGTAGGTTGGTGAACGAATATCCATGGATAACGTTACTGGTTGCATGTTTATTACTTTCTATTAGCGCGAGGCGCTGTTTACTTTTCTGTTCCGTAATTTATTTTAGGTTGGGTGGCTACACTTGCATGGTATGAAACTGGATATCCATTCTCAACCTTGTATTGTTAATTTTTCTTTTGTTTTCAAAAGAAAATAATATATATATATATAATATATATATATATATATATATATATATATAATATATATATATATATATGTAGTTATTTTATGAGTTGGTAAAGAGTCTGTGAATGCCTAAAGGGATAGTGCGTCATATCATCTGGAGTGGTGTACTATCCTGGGATGTACGGTAGAGACCACCAAGCTCATACGTGGTATGGGACGCGTATGAGAGTGGAGTCACAACTGGAATTCCAGTTATTCCTCTCTATCTTTACCAGTGAACTTGTAATGTAAAGGTGATCGTATACGAATGGTTTGTATATTTGAGAATCACATGCACGCTTGATAGGCATAGACGAAGATGATTAGTTAGTGATCACTAATAATCTATACTAGTCAAATGTTCTGACACATCGAAAAGAGACCCATTACTTACGATCAAGTCAAACGGCCAGCCTGAGCCAGATAAATGGTCCCGCAAGTGTGCTAAACAGCGACCATCCACAAAATTAGGAACTAATACTTTATTATGAAACATTATGTCCCAACTGGGAACGATCCAGTCGTGAATCCCAACTCTCTAATTCCACTACTCCACCATTATGTATTATGTATCTGTTGTCTTATTTTGATATATAAAATGAAATGCTTGTTTAATATTTTCACTTGATCAATTAGTCTTGTATAAAAAGAAAATGTTATAGTGAGTACTGCTGATCGATGTAATGTGAGTTTTAAAATGTTTAGTTGCTTATCCCTGATTATATGTACCAGTTAATCGTAGTTTATTCGATAAAACTTTACTTATTTTAAAATGATTCAGTACGTTTATTCGTTCATGTTTGGAGAGATTATTGGTAGAAATTATTTTCTTTCTTACTGGGTAACTATTGTTACTCACCCTTTCCTTCTCTATTTTTTAGTTTCAGATCCGTAGCCTGACGAGGCAGGTATAGAAAATGAGTGAGAATCATCTGGTGGGTCAGATAGACAGCCATAGCTGTCACATTTGGTAGTATTGGGGTTATACCCCTAATGGTGTCAGATTCGTCTAGGAGTATTATGGGTTTTTTTTATCGAGCGTTAGGACTTTTGTTAGAGTGAGGAAATAGTTGTATAATTTTGTATTTTTTATCTTTCCACACTCTGATCTATCATACGTTATTAGATGTATGTAGGCTTTCGCTATTGTGATATTTTGTATGTATATATACAGGATTGTATGTCGTTTATCAGGTGTAGGTTGAACGCCTTGGAATACTAACATAAACAGAAGGGACCATGCCGAAATTTCAAGGCGCCACCTTGTTCCTCGAGATCTGACATGGGGCTTTGTATTAGTGTTTGGCGGGGCGCCACAATGAGAAATCAGAATTCATGATTGGAAATCAAGATTAATGATGAAAAATCAAATTGGTAGTTAAAAAATCTGAATCGATGGTGAAAAACAGATTTAATAATAAAGAAATTAAAATTCTTGATGAAAAACAAGAATTAAATATGAAAGATCAAGATTAATGAATTTTATCACACATTTGACTTTACCTTTTCTCATTTAGAGGAATTATGATAGATTTGAACGAAGACCTTTATTTGATTCTTTTTTACAAAGATTCTCCATGATTATTGGGGAAAATTCTCTCAAGATTTGAAAATCTCTCCATAGATATGGATTTGACGGTTTAAAGGATTAAGCCTCAATCTACAACGAGTTTTAGAAGTTGCCATTATTCAAGATTTAAGGTGGTAGGCACCTTATCATACTCATCAAATGATGGTTACCAAAATATGGCCACAAGTGAAGTAGAATGTTTTTTTTATTATATTTTTTTGAAGTTAGAATAGATAATAATGGAGTTAAGAGCAAAATGGACTACTGTTAGGTTTGTTAAATCAAACAAAAGAGGTCATGAGCCAACTAAATATGAAAGAGGGCACTTGCTGCATTTTTTTGTTGGCTTGAGATTTGAGTGCAAATCCATTTGGATTTCACTCTTTTGGGTCCCGAAGCACTAACATACACTTACATACTCATTTGAGAGTAGTTCTTTGTTGGTTTAGTTCTTAAGGAATATCCATGAGTTGGACACAACCTTGGTAGAAGTAGAAATCTTATGCATGAAGATGTGTTCCTATGGGGATTGTTTTTGTTGGCTTAGAGAGTTAGGTGTAGATCTAAAAAGGCCTCCACCTTTGACTCTTAAACCTTCTTAACAAATAAGCAAAATGGTGTGTGCTCAAATTGTATGCATGAATACTCTCAAATGAACTTATTAATGGACTTAGAAAGGGGGATTACTTCACATAGTGAATACTTAATCTACTATCCTTAAGTCATTTACAAGAAAAGAAGCAAAATAAAAAACATAAATAAAGTGTTAGAAATTTAAATAAGATGGAAATAACTTCTTTTGAATATTAAGATACACCTTTCAAGAGTTTATTTGTGGACTTAAATAAAGGAAGATGGCTTCATAAGGAAGATTTATTCTCTTTTACCTTATGCCACTAACAAGAAAATGAAAAGAGCTACATTGTATTGAACTTGAACTTAAAAGTGTACTAAATAAAGAGAAATATTAGAAAGAAGGAGTTGGGGGATTCAAGCACACAAAAACATAGAAAATGGTGTCCAACATCACACCTTAATCTTCCATTATTTTCTTTCTTGTTTTCTTTCATATCTTAGGCTTTTAGGATAGGTTAAGGAATAAATGAACATAATTTTGGGACTGAAGGAAGCTCTTAAGAGGGTATTTTGATAGAATTTTATTGCTCTCCCAAGTGCATAATAACATCAAAAATACCTCCATGGGTGGTCTTCATTTCCTTTTATACCCTTATCCCCAATAGTCATTTTCAAGTACTTGAGTCTCACCAATCAAGATTCTCCCCAAGCAAAGAGGTAAAGGTGCAAGAGATTCTAGAAGATTCTTCTTGGGATTAAAAAGTTGAAGGTCACTTGGCTTTGGTCAATTTACTTTGAACTTGAGTAGAAAGAACTTGAAATTAGGAATGGGTGAGGAACTCAATGATTTTTGGCCATAAAGTTGTCTCAACAAAGTAAGGGTATGAAAGTCATTGCTCATTTATGAGGACTAATTGTAATTAAGTTCAACGGTGGTGGAATGGGTAATATTACTATAAGGCCAAGGTATTGAGTAATAAAAAAGTGTAAACTAAGGTCCTTGTAGTAAAAATGTCATTGGTCCCCAAAAGCTAGAAGAGTTAGTGGAATGTAAGGTAGCAAAGAAGAGAGCCAAAGTTAAAAAACTTTGCCAAATTACCTTGGACCCAAAGGGTGGAGTGGTAGGTGAGGTAAAAGTGAGGGCAAAATGATAAAAGGGAGTGGTCTCAATAAAATGAGGTTTGAAAGTGAGCAAGGGAAGTGGTTGCCCCTCCAAAAACATTTTGTACTATGTGTAGGTGAGGTGGGGAAATGAAGAAGTCAAAGCTATCTAAAGGTGGAGTGCTGGAAGGTTTTAAAAATAGCATGTCCACACCTTAGGTACAAACATGCCTGATTCTGGGCTTTTTGGAAGTCCTATGGGCCTTGGTCTTACTTAGTGGTAAACTCTTGATCTCTTTGTGTTCCAACCTTAGATCAAATCCTTTTTGTCACTTATTTTTTTATCTCTTAGGCTTGATCCAAATAAAAATGGGGTGTCTATACTCTCAAAATCTGAAATTCTCTCCCTCTCTCTCTATAAATTTCTCCCCCCCTCTCTCTCAATATCTCTAAACTCTAAGTTTTCCCAAGTTATAGAGTCTAATCATTTTTTTGTCCTCAAGAATAGAGACCCCCCTTTATGTATGGATTCATAGAGGGGAGGTTCTACAAAGAGACAAAACAACAAAATCAAAAAAATGCAAAAAATGGTTAAATAACCAAAAATCTTAATCTCTAATTGTTATATAGCGATCATAAGCAATTCCTTTGGCTTTTGCACCTTGATTTCTTCAACACCTCCTCATTTTAAATCTTCAATTCCTTCAAATTTGAAATCTTCAATTTCTCAAGTTAATGGACTTTGCTTATAAGACTTTGATAATCCAACCTGGTATTTGATTCCCAGACAAAAATCCTGAATTGTGATTTGAGTTATGGGCCCAACTTGATGTATAACAATAACCTAAGTTTTGGGTCCAACTTTATGCACAACAATAAAGTCCCCTTGATGCTTGTCTACCAGAGGAAAACTCAAAGGCAAATATCACATCCAAGATCAGTGCAAGGCCAATGATTGGAGATGTCGAAAAGGAGGTTGAGGATATCAGCCCAAAATCAAAAGCCCAATGGTCCAAGAAGCCTAGTATAAAGAAAATGAGTAAAAGACCTACTATCACGCAATGTGCATTTTGAGAAAAATTAAAATGGATATAAAAGTGCCAAAACAAGATTCAAATGATTTGCATTAGGCGTCACTTCACATTCATGATAATTGGATAATGGATAGTGATCCAAGTGTGTGTGAAAATAACAATTAACAACCAAAGTCAAAAAGTAACTCACTAGCACAAGAGTTATGGGTGAGAAGAGCAATACCTCCCATTCTAGAAGTTTTAGATGGAGGATGTCAAGTTGAGTCAACTTAGGTCACAACTCTGATTTTGGTGTACGAACCCAATGAGCCGAGATGGTATAGTCCAACCCTCCTACTTCCCTAAACTATTACAATCCAAGCCTTCTTGGATAATTAAAGAAGATTAAGGTTTACAATTGTGGTGGGTTGAACTAGTGAGCTCGCAACTGGAATTTTTCCAATAATCTAAGAATGCCTCAGTGATTGTAAGTAGAATGTTGAATTTTTGTTCTGCAAATTTCTGTGCACGAGAACAAAATAGAACAAAGAAAATGCAATAAATGAATTGAAACTTCCTTTTTTGACTTGGAACCGTATACTTATCCCTGGATACGAATTTGTTCGTTAATCTTTTTCTAATGATTGATGATTGACTGCTTGAGATTTTTAGATGAGCAAGGCTAATTCGAACATATAAAATTTACCTTACTTAATAGGGCAAGTAAGGGCCGAACCAGAAGGATAAGTTTTGGACTTAATAGTTTGAAAGTAAAAGATTCAAAACAAGATTAAATACAAATTTGAATGTTGTTGAAGCTGAAACATATAAATGAAGGAATTAAAAAAAGTAATTTTAATCAGTAAAAAATCCCATTGAAGATTATGATCCTAAACAATTCAAATTCAATTTTCTAGAAACTGGATCTAAGAGCATGCCAATGCCTTTTATGTTGAAAGATTTAATTTTAAATAACACAAGATTGGGATTTCTTCATTCAAAGGTGTGAATCCCTACTACCCAATATCTAAGTTAAGCATAAATCATCTTGAGGTTATCTAAGTATGGCCTATCTCGATTAAGCATAAAATATGTAAGGTATTCAACTAAGGATCTTGATCCATAAGAGTTGGTTAGACCTTGAAGATAACCCAATAAATATTAAGCATAAACAATAGAGAAAAGAAATTAGAGTGCATAATTAAACTTACTCAATACTTCACCTTTCCAATGAAGGGGAAAATTAGCCCATGCTTGTTGTAAGAGAAAGAAAACAAGTAAAATAAAAGATTAGATCATTCATTTATAGATCAAAGTTATACCCTCTTCTTTGTTTCTCACATTTTACAAGAAAATTTGTAGAGAAAATAAAACCTAAACTAATATGGAAGATACCTAAACTAAGGGAGAAATTGGCCAAAGGAAAGACAAATTACAATGGACCTACGGTCCTATGTATAGACAATTCTATCATTCTAGAAAGATCTGATACGTGTAATCACAGGCAATTAGACCGTCCTTGCGTGTGTAGTAAGGCCATGCAAAATCAACCTAATTGATAAACTTTTTACCATGGTGTGGTTAGGGTCCATCTTGGCATGGTTAGTGTAGGCACCTCAATTTGAACGGGCCACTACTCGAAAGGGTTCAAAAATACAGATTTTTCAAATAAATGGGCCAACGGGCCTCAAGGGCCCAAGTAATTGAAAAGTGACATTTTGATTTAACCAAGGCCCCTAAGACCTCCTAATGGTTTGGGAGGCCCGCCAAGAGGACTCGTCCAACCCTCTGCTTTCCCAATATTCATTGCTCCACTTCCAAAATCAAAAACGCCAAATTTTTGATAAAGTTCACCAACGGGCCTAAAAAGCCCAATTTGCCAACACGTGGCATTTCGATCAATCAAATAATTCTAAAAATTCCTAAAAAGATAAAAAAATATAAAATGAGACTTGGGACCATCTCCACCTTCCTTACCCCTCACCGCTCCGCTCTTAATTTGAAGAAATTCTAAGCCCATTTACGGCCCACTAACCTTCATCTCTCTAAAATCAATCCCTCACCTTACCCCTTAACCTAAACTCCAAAATATCTCCAACATATCTAAATCAAATAACCTAAAACCATTCCATAACTCAAGCCCAATACACTAAAAAGCCCACAAACCTTTATCCATATCCAATTCACCTCCAACTCATAATCCTAACCCACAAACCACTACCCACATCAACCAATCACCATATTGATAATCAAATATGACACATGTCATCACCCCATCTCACCTCCTTCATTCAACTACGTACCCCATTAAATTTCTTTAAACCTCATCTACCCACACATCAACCCGTCACCATTTCTCTCAAATCAAACACATCTACCCACACCCTTAACCTATACCTCCCCGAATCTACCATCATCATTCCCTAGAAAACCCACATCTACAACCTAAACCTACACCCATCTTCTCAATTCAAACACTCAACTTCTCCCTTCAACCCATCTCAACCCTTCATTTCCACCCATTTTAACACATGGCATCATCTCCTACACCCTCCCAAAATATCATCAACCACCCACTTACACAACCCTTCTTTTAATTAAAATCCCATCCCCTCAATTCATTTCATCAATTAATTACTCTCTTAACAATCCCATCCTCTCAACCACTCTCATTTATTTTATTCCATCTAATACTCAATCCAAATGGGTTGAAAGATTCAACTCATTTGAGTTGTTTTACAACCCATTTGCCCTTCTTACACAAATGCCCTTCAATTATCTCTAATTTACCCCCACCTTTCTCTTAAACCCACACCATTCTACCACTTCTCTTCATTTTACCCCATTATATTCCTAAAATAACTCCTCAACATCTATAAATACCCTCTTCCTCTTCCCAAAAAAGCCCCCCAACTTTTCACTACAAAAATTTTCCCCAACTCTCACTACTAACAACTATCACTATCTCACTAAGAAAAATCTTACCAATTCTCTCTCACTAATCCTCCCCAAGTCTCATACAAAAAAATTACATACTACACTCATCTCTTTCATCATCTCTTCTATACTCTTTCAACAATATAAGAGTTGTATTTTCATAAAATACTAAGGACTCAAGAAGACTCAAAGAAGAAGAAGAAAAGAAGAAAGAATATACAAGGTGGGTGCAACAAAAATAACTCCCTTCTCTTCTACACCCTCTCCTCCTCCCTCTTCTATCATCCCCCTCCTCTTCACTTTGTTCAAATGGATTTGGGATGAATGGACCTCAAGGAAAATGATCCATTAGGATCATCTCTTTCAATGAGATGATCCTATGATCGAGCCGAAAGTAAATCCCTACTTAGGGTATAAATACACACACATGGCACTTTGTTTTTATTCTTGTATTTTCAATCGAAATGACCGAGTTGAGTTGAGGTTACCACTATTTAGTGGGGAGAAAAGGGTGCCTAACACCTTCCATTTTCTCCAACCGAGCCGCTTACCTCGAATCTCAAAGATTTGATCCGTACCTTATCCATCGAGAGTCACTAAATGCCAAAATGTCATTTTTTTTAAAAAATGCACATCGGGTGACCATTTACACCCACTTACAAAAATGAATGGTGGCGACTCCTAATCTTAGTAGATGTGGTCATCGTAATGACGAAATCACGTGTTTACAACTTGGCAACTCCACTGGGGAATAAAGGCTTTACCCTCGTGTCAACTCAGTCATTTTGAAAAAAAATTCAAAATATTCTTATTTGCAAGCTAACATTATTTGTTGTATTTGTTGTTTAGGTAGGTTTCTTTTGTTTTATTTACTCTCTTAGGTTTTTTAAAATTAAAAAAAAATCAATTTTTACTTTATTTATCTGATTATATGACTTTTAAGCATGCATATCATAAAAAAAAATGAAAAAAAATTTCTTTTTTTTTGGCCTAAGCCAAAAACTAGAGGCAATGTGCCTCAAAATGGGTATAAAAAAAAAAAAAAAAAATCGTTTTTCTTTTTTTTTGCCAAATAAACAGTCTTACTTAAACTGATTGTAACTTTCTCGTCCGATCTCTGATTAGCTATTAGTGCATATTGATTTGGGGTAGAACAAAATTTTCTTCCAAATGTGACAAAGTTAGCAACATTTTGTTAA
Source organism: Akebia trifoliata (assembly GCF_017979445.1). Lineage (NCBI taxonomy): Eukaryota > Viridiplantae > Streptophyta > Magnoliopsida > Ranunculales > Lardizabalaceae > Akebia > Akebia trifoliata. The sequence goes on from NC_141376.1 coordinate 22,358,302, forward strand.
GTCAGAATCGGTTTTTGAGCCCGTTTACTATCGTTTACACTAGCATTTCTGTTTGACGTCTCGTCGGGATACAAAATGAGTAGGAAAAAAGACCATAAAAAAAAAAATTTGGCCCAAGCCAAAAATCAGAGGCAATGTACCTCAAAATGAGCACAAAAAAAATTAAAAAAAAAAAAATTGTCAACTTGTTCCTTACGTCAGTTTTGGAAACTTTCCTCTTGGAATTTTTTTTTTCAAGTTTTAAAGCTTCAAAAGATCAAACTGATCATTTTTTTAAAAAAACTTAGGGCGTACCGCTCGCCACTATTTGATTGATCAAAATGAAAATTCAAAACGATCATCGATTGGACCATAAAAAAATATAAAAATAAAAAGAGAAGTCCTTTTATTATTAGTTCATTCGTTAAAAAAAATGAAAAAAAAATGATGAAAAAAAAAAATTCGATTGGTTGATGCGTAACCATGAATGTGCTATCCTTGTGGACTGATTATCTAAAACGCCATGATGTCTATAGGTATATTTAATGTGCCTACAGGATTGAAATGTGGATGTAATAGATTTGGTAGTCTTTGAGCTATGTGGTATCCATGTAGAAATGGTTTGATCTGGCCAGCGGGCCCACTCATCTAGAAAATGTCCCGGGTACACCCTATCCTATTTACACACACCACTAGCACGTTTACTTTACTGCATTGCACGCTTGCATGTCCCTAATAGCCAACGTGGCACTAGTGCGTGGCCCGATCTCCTCAGAGATGCGACGTCATTCATGAAAATCACAACTCCAATCATGTACCGTAAGGTATATAAAACTGGGGCATCAATACCGTTTGATCGGGTGATTCTGAAAGGTATATTGATACACCCATGTTGGAGCTACCTGAGCCTTTGTACTATTGTAAGCCACACAGTTACATGTCCCGATTGTCAACGTAGTACTAGTACGTTGTCGGCCCCCTCGCGGGATGCGAAAACCATTTATGAAAGGTACAACTCTTGACTCATACCCGTAGGTATATAATAGATAATCCAAGTACATCAGTTGCACTTCTTGGTCAAAACCAGTGCCTAAGCAAGATCCTGCCCCGCTGTACCCTACTGTATAAGGGGGATAGACTACGTCTATTCTAGACGAGAGGTATTTAAGTGGGCCCTTACTCAGCATCGTGTGCCACCTCTCAACTGGGGATCAAATTGGCTGTTTTTGACTTCAGAGAAATGGGTTGAAGTTTTAGATTATCACCTATACGGTATATCAAACCAAGTTACCACGTACCGTCTGATTGAGTACGCTTCAGAGGTATATAGGTGTGCCTAGGCAAGGGTGGTTAGATAAAAATGCATTGCACGTAGTAAGCTTAGAGTCTAGAAACCTTCCCTATAGGTCACTACTCGAACTTATCGTGGGTGTTCCCGGGTTGTTCATTAAATGGAACCTGATGATTGATGTATGTGAATGATGTTAATGATGAGATCAGAGTTTATGATTGTCCTTAAGGATCAAAAATTTTGTTTTCAAAAATTAAGATGGGTGCACCGACCCAATAAAGAATCCATTTCTTGCAAAAATTCAATAATGACCCAGTCCATCTCGATCCAACAATCATGATAGGACGGGCCATTTAAATCAAAATGAAAATCAAATTTTCAAAGAAGAAAAGTGGTTTACAAAAGGAAAATATTTTTCAGAAAGTCTGTTTTCCAAAAGAAGTATTCTTTAGGAAAAAATGTTTTCAAAAAAAAAAAGTGTTTTCCATAAGAACAAATTTTTTTAAAAGAAAAGTAATTTTACATGGACCTGGGAAACGTACTGAACTATTCTTTTGTGTCAACTCAGGATGCTGGCTGCAGGCAATAACCCAATCGACCAGTTGGTCAAAACAACCATCACAGGGATGCACATCGTAGAGAAATTCAACTTTGGAGAATTCATGTTGAGATGCGCTCTTTACTTCCATGAGTTTGAGATAGATTTGAACCTTCTGCACGTTATGGCTAAGCGTTGAAATCCTTATCTTCACATATTCTACATTGGGCATATGCACTTGTGTCCTACTCATGAAGACTATTGTGGCATCATGGGAATATCTACTTCAGGTCCTCTAGTCAGGCCTTCATTGAAGATAGGATATTCTGGTGACCTCGCCACAGGCCTAAACATTTCAAAAGAATAAGCCAATGCCTTAATCCACAACAGGAGATTGGATTTAGTACCCTTATTGAGTCCATACCACTCCCGTAGTCATCCCATCAATGTAAAACCAGAAGCTTGGAGAGCCACTAGAGACTATCGGTTATGTTTAGGGATCTTAGCCCAATACATACGGACCTCCAAAAGTGAGGGTCAAACTGTTCCTGAGTCCTTCATAGACATAGCTTCCCAGCTTTCCAGGAAAGCCAATCCAGTACCTCTCATTCTAGCTGAAACCTTCTCAGGTTTGGATGCCATAAAAAATGGTGAGGGAAGGGATTTCAAAGGAAGCCCTCATCTACTTTATATGTGGCTTTACGACCGTCTTAAAATTGTGAACATTCCTTCAACCCTCGAGTATAGGCCAAAGCACTTTTCCAAGAGAAATATGTTAGTGCATCACAACTCAGTCAAGGCTCGGAGCAAATGGTTGGATTCTCGCCTTGCCCGTCATATTAGTTTGAGATGCCCTTGGTGGATAACGGATTACCCTGTTTTAGGTACCAAAGGATCCTATTATGCCCGTTTGATTAGACTGGAGGAGACATCTTTTTACCAACCTACTTTGATCCCAGAATAGTACGGAGTACCTATAAAGTTTTCGCTACCTCAACACAAATAATTCTTTTCTTCCGAATCATTGACTGAAAAGTTAGTGCATCTCATTGAAAAGGCTTAGAACAAGCGCACCTTAGGATATCTAGAGGGACCAGCAGAGTTCAAAGAGCTAGTTGTTAGGACCAAGAGAAGCAAGCCTAATTGTCCCAACAATCCTGATGACGATCAAAACATATCCAAACGTCCATGTAAAAGAATGTAAGACAGAATTATTGAAAATTATTATTCAAGGAAAATCTTATCTGTCAAGCAATTTTCAATTGTTTAATAAAATTTCGTTTAGTGGATAATCATGGCATAAATGAATTATTTAATAGGTTGGTGTACAAAATTCAAAATGTAATCTTCTTTTTCAAAATGTCTTACCGACTCCATGTCGATGCCAGCCTCGTGCTGATAAAATTTTTTCAAAATGTTTTACCAACTCAATGTCGATACCAGCTCCGTGCTGATGAAATTTTTTTAATTTTACCGACTCCGTGTCGATGCCAGCTCTGTGCTGATGAAATCTTTTTAAGTTTACCGACTCCGTGTCGATGCCAGCTCCGTGCTGATGAAATCTTTTTAAGTTTACCGACTCTGTGTCGATGACAGCTCCGAATAATGTAATTCTTTTTCAAAATCCTTTTTACTGGCTCCGTGTCAATGCTAGCTTTGTGCTGATGTAATCAATTTTAAATTTTACCGACTCCGTGTCGATGCCAGTCCCGTGCTGATGAAATCATTTTTTTTTAAAAAAATTTACCGACTCTGTGTCGATGCCAACTCCTTGCTGATGAAATCATTTTTTTAATTTTTTTCGACTCCGTGTCGATGCCAGCTCCGTGCTGATGTAATCACTTTTAATTTTACAGGCTCCGTGTCGATGCCAACTCCGTGCTGATGTAATCATTTTTAAATTTTACCGACTCAATGTCGATGCCAGCTCCGTGCTGATGAAATCTTTTTAATTTTATCGACTTCGTGTCGATGCCAGATCCGGCTGATGTAATTCTTTTTTAAAATCTTTTTTTACCGACTCCGTGTCGATGCCATTTCTGTGCTGATGAAATCTTTTTTATTTTACCGATTCTGTGTCGATGCCAGCTCCGACTGATGTAAATTTGTTCAAAATCTTTTTTACAGGCTCCGTGTCGATGTCGGCTCTGTGTCGAACCAGCTCCGTGCTGATGAAATCTTTTTAATTTTACTAACTCCGTGTCGATACCAGCTCCGACTGACATAATTCTTTTTTGAAATGTTGTACCGGCTCCGTATCGATGCCAGCTCCATGCTAATGAAATCTTTTTAATTTTACCGAGTCCGTGTCGATGCCAACTCCAGCTGATGTAATTATTTTTCAAAATATTTTACCGACTCCGTGCTGATGCCAGCTCTGTGCTGATGTAATCATTTTAATTTTCACCAGCTCCGTGTCGATGCCAGCTCCGGCTGATGTAATTCTTTTTCAAAATATTTTGCCAGTCCCGTGTTGATGCCAACTTCGCGTTAATGTCGGCTCTGAACCAAAGAACTCTTTCTTTAAAACTCGTTTACTTTAAAATAAATAATTTTACCCGACCTAATAAAATGTTAGGCATATTTCTTTTTGTAAACAAGATAGTAATGCTTGGTCTTCTGTACCCAAAGGTGGCCAAACGAAAGAAGTACAAACACCCTGAGAAGCCTTCGTATTTCCTTCGATCTACATCAACTATGAGCAACTCAGAGGACCAACAACCTGCGACAAGTGAACTTGCCGAAGCTAATGCAATGATAGTAAAACTAGTAGAAACAACGAAAAGACAAGAACAAATGTTGATGGTTATTTTTAGTAATACTAACTTCTTACAAGCGCAACCCACTCAGCACCAAGCATCTGGATCAAATCCGGAACCCCTTGAACAGACACGACCAGATCAACAGACCACCCCACCTCCTACGGTGCCAATGTATCAAGGCCCTCCACTTTACATCCAACAGAATCAACCACTCCCGGTGGTAATCCCAGATGATGAATGTGACTTCAGGGTGCCTGAGGCCAAAAATGCTACTGATAACAAAATGGCCCAGCAGATAGAGTCTCTCCAAGAGGAAATGAGACGAATGAAGGGTACAAATACTTTAGGAGGGACAAGATTCAGGGACCTTTGCTTTTATCCTAATGCACAGTTGCCGGCCAAGTTCAAATGTCCAGAGTTTGAGAAGTACAGTGGGGTGGGGTGTCAGCTGTCACACTTGAAATTATACTGTGGATCTATGTGCCAATATGGCGAAGATGACAGGCTATTGGTACAGTTATTTCAAATAAGCTTAACAGGGCCGGCCCTCAAGTGGTTCTCTGGATTGGACCATACACTCATCAAGAATTGGCAGGACCTAGCTGAGATGTTCTGGCACAACTATCGGTTCAATACGGATGTGGGACTGGATCGAAACGACATGGCTAAGATGGTGAGAAAACAAAGGGAAATAGAAAAAGAGTGTGCCCAGAGATGGCGGCAGTCTGCTTCACTAGTGAGGACTGTAATGACTGAACAAGAGATGAACACCACGTTCATCTCAACACTAGGGCATGCCTTTTATACTCATCTGGTTGGACACACCACAGGCACCTTCTCAAATTTAGTTCAAGTGGCAGACCGGGTCGAGGACGGGATCCGAACTGGTCTAATATTCGATTTTACAGCCTTGAGTGCAGTAGTAGGGACATCGGCATAGAGGAAGTTAGTGTCTTTTGTAAAAAAGAAAGAGGAAACTCAAATCAACAATGTACAACCCAGCCAACCTCTTTTCATTCAGGCACCAGTTCAGAGGTCGCAGGCACCACAAGTCCCTTGGGCGCTAGTACCTCTAGCTGCTTGGGTTCCAGCACCGCAGAATCCCTTTCAGACAGTTCCTCTGCAAGCACAACCAGCACCACAGTATGGGCAAAATCAACAAGCACGACCCAACAGGGTAAATAGAGTGTTCACCAGATTGCCTATGACGCTGACAGAATTACTTTCACTCTTGCTTAGGGGAGAGTACCTCACGAAACGACCACCAAATCCAGAGGCTGCGAAAGGACCAGGGTATAATCCCAGCTTATTTTGTGAACTTCATATGGGTGCACCGGGGCACTCTACTGATCAGTGCTGACAACTCAAGCACCAGGTGCAAAATTTGATAGATAAAAAAGCACTCATATTGGATGGACCAGTGAATCCCACTCAGCAGCAGAACATCAACCAAAACCCCCTACCTACTCACAATGGAGAGGGGAGTGGGCATAGGGTAAATGTTGTCTGTGGAGAACTCGACTTCAATCCCTTAGATTTAATAGCGCCTATCGGAGCAAGAATCAGGGTCCACTTAACAAAAGAATCAAAAGTACCGACGGTTAACACAGTCAACCACCACACAACAAACTCATCCCAAAATTCACTACCACCTCTCAGATTGTCTAACCTCACCATCCATCCCACTCATCAAACTCCCAATACTACTACTCGACAACCTCTCATTATACCATATACATCGCAAGGTTCTCAATATATGACTCGACTACCCCTTCATATACCTTACACTCCATAACCACCACTAGTCATTCCTTACACTTCACCAATCCCTCAAGCAGCTTCTCCCATCACCACAACAGCCAAAACACAACCACCACCCCTCATTCTCAATGTGAAACCCAATCCACCTCCCATGACCATATGCTCACCTAAACCATTCCCCTATAGCTCTGATCAGGCAATTCCCTGGAGTTATGAGACCACCATCACCACAACCTCAGGAGTTGAGACTATGAAGAAAACGATGGTGGCTGATATCGATCATATGATAAGGGCAGGGCGATACAAAAAAATATCAAAAAAGGGGGTAAGCATCAGGGAAGAGATTGAAGAAACAACAAAAGGCATGACAGATGAAGAGAAAAGAAAAATAAAAGGAAATGACAAAATGAGCGAGAGTGAATAGAAAAAAGAGAAGGTGAAAGTGACAGATACGGAAGCTGCAAACTTCATTAAACTCATTCTCAAGAGTGAGCATAATATAGTGGACAGATTGAACAAATAGCCAGCTCAAATCAGTATCTTGGGTCTGATCCAAAAGTCAAAAGAATATCAAGAGGCATTACTGAGAGTTTTGGGAAAATCGCATGTACCTGCAACTACCTCACCCGCGCAACTAGAACAAACGATTGGCCAGATAATGGCCCCCAATCCCATTATTTTCATTGAAGATGAATTTGTGCCTGGAGGAATGGGGATCATATGCGAGGGTATGATGATTGCCAAGGTGCTGATTGATAATGGCTCAGCGCTTAATGTTTGTCCGCTTGAGACCTTCCGGAAACTCAATGCTAATTGGTCACATGTCAAGCCAAACAACAAGGTTGTCCGAGGCTTCGACAGTTCAAGAAGAGATTCCTTGGGAGAAGTGGATTTACCGATCACAATAGGTCATTGCACCTTTGAAGTGACATTTGAGGTCATGGAGATACCGACAACCTTCAATTTATTACTAGGAAGGCCATGGATCCATATAACAGGGGCTGTACCGTCTTCGTTGCACCAAAGAGTCAAATTCATTATGTGGCAGAGAATGATATCGATACTGGCAGAAAATCTTATCCCAGCTGGGAGAGCTCCAGATGTACCATTCATCGACATTGAGATGACGAAGGATAAGGCGATGTACCACTCTTATCAATTCACTGCTGTCAATCATATTGAGAAGGGGAAAGAGAAGGTAAGGGCAAAGCTATCAAGAACAAATCTGATGATTGGTTGGGTTATGAAAAGGGCAGGTTATCGACCCAAGCAAGGGTTGTGACCAGGAGGAAAAGGAAGAGCTACACCGGTCGAAGCGAAAAAACACGATCCTTACTTTGGTCTGGGGTTTAGGCCCACAAAAAGGGATATTGCAGAAATGAATGACAAGAAAAAAGAGCTTCGACTAGCGAGAAGGCAAAATCGTGAATCGAATGTCTGGAATCTAGGCATAGTTCCACATATCAGCGTTAGCTTCCCAAAATCACATATCAGACTCGACAGCTTATCAGAACCACCACCAGCAAAAAAGTCAAAAATGGTAAATGTCGTACCAGTGCACATTCATGAAGACTTAGTTGGTGAGTCCTAATCATCCTTCGTAGAAGGCATTGATGTTCTATTCAAATGGGATTCTGATTAAAGTCTATCAAAAACGGCTCCAGAATCCACCAACGTGGGGATCACTACCAACCAAAAGGAAGACTCGCCCTTCCCCACTAGCATCGACTGGGCATCAATCGTCATCCCACTGAGTTTGGGAAGGACTATGCCCCAATCTGACAACAACAATCAATCGGAGATCATGGTCATCTCCGAACCACCGACCAAATCACCCAACAAATCACTTTCTCATCTCATCCGCCCCCTCATAGAAGGGGAAGTTCTGAACAATTGGGAGGAATTCCCATTGACCCTTGAGGCTGTTGACGCCTAAAAAAAAACGTCATTAAACGAATCTAGTTTGCCCGAGGATCATAACAAGCCTGAGTCCTCGGGTAAAGACTGTTTTGAGGGCTCCCTATCTTTATTAATGAATTTGCATGATTGTTCTTCTTATTTCAAGTATTCGAAAAGCAACAAAAAAACAAATATTCTTCAAAAAGCAAAAAAATCAAAAATTTCTCAAAAGTCAAAAAAATCAAAAAGCTTTCAAAATTGCAAAAAAATAGATATTTCTCAAAAGCCAAAAAAAGAGTTTTCAAGGGATCTGTCTCAATCAAATGAGTATCCAGATAACATAGAGTTTGAAAAGGACGAGTATGATTTCGATCTTGAACTCGACTTTGACCTCATGGGGATCGAAGAAGAGTCTAAGGACAAAATGGAGTACCCGCCTAAAGAAATCAAAGACTTGGTGGAACATCATGAGAAAGGTGTTAATCCAAACATTGAGGATACAAATTCAATCAATCTTGGTACCTAAGAGGACCCACGAATTATCAAGATCGGAGTCTTATTAACGTCCCAACAGAAAGAAGAAATGGTCGAACTCTTACGAAATTATCAGGACATTTTCGCATGGTCGTACAGGGATATGCCGGGATTGGACACAGATTTTGTTGTGCACAAGCTACCAATTACCTCTGGAAACAAGCCGATCAAGCAGAAATTGAGAAGATTAAAGCCAGAATGGACCCTCAAGGTCAAGGACGAAGTCATGAAACAGTTCGAAGTCGGATTTCTTGCAGTCTCTACGTACCCTGAGTGGTTGGCTAATGTCGTCCCAATACCAAGAAAGATGGGAAGGTACGCATGTGTGTTGACTATCGAGACTTGAACAAGGCTAGTCCTAAGGATGATTTCCCACTTCCACACATCGACACTCTAGTCCATAGTACAGCAGGGCATGGCATGTTCTCGTTCATGGACGACTTTTCAGGCTATAACCAGATAAAAATGGGGGAAGAAGACCAGGAAAAAATTGCATTTATCACACCATGGGGTACTTTCCACTACAAAGTCATGCCATTCGGACTGAAGAATGCAGAGACGACTTACCAACGGGCAATGACCACACTATTCCACGATATGATCCACAAGAAAATTGAGGTCTACGTAGACAACATGATTGCTAAATCCGGCATTAAAGAAGATCATTTGGTGAATCTAAAGAAGTTGTTCAACAGGCTGAGGAAATACAGTTTAAGGCTAAATCTTGCAAAATGTGTATTCGGGGCAACATTGGGCAAACTACTGGATTTCATCATCAACAGAAGAGGCATCGAGATAGATCCGACAAAAACTAAGTATATCCTCGAAATGAAGGCACCTGTTTTAGAAAAAGATGTTCGGGGCTTTCTAGGGAGGATACAATATATCAATCAGTTTATAGCTTAACTCATGCCTATCTGTGAGCCAATCTTCAAGCTACTGAGGAAGGACACGCCAGAGAAGTGGAACAAGGATTGTTAGGAAGCATTCGACAAGATTAAGTAGTATCTGCTCAATCCACCAGTCCTAGTCCCTCCTACTCTGGGACGACCTTTGCTGATGTACATCTCAGTGCAAGAAACGTCAATAGGGTGTGTATTAGGACAACACGATAAATCAGGACGGAAGGAACATGCCATTTACTATCTCAGCAAGAAATTTACCGAGTATGAAGTAAAATATTCGACACTTGAGAAGACTGGCTGTGTATTAGTCTAGGCATCTCAACTACTACGTCACTATTTGCTTAGTTACTCAACTATGCTTATTGCTAGAATGGACCCCCTGAGTACCTTTTCGAGAAACCGGCATTAACAGGTCGTACGGCGAAGTGACAATTATTATTATCTGAGTTTGACATCACCTATGTCACTCAGAAGGCCATCAAAGGGCAAGCCATCACCGATCACCTCGTCGAACACCCATTGCCTGATTACGAGCCATTAAAGACAAACTTCCTCGATGAAGCCATACTAATCACTGAGGTTGAAGACGATAATGAGGAGCCAGGCTGAAAAATGTACTTCGACGGAGCAGCCAATCAGAAAGGAAACGGAATAGGTGCAGTTCTGATCAAGCCAGATGGATCCCACGTGCCAATCACAATCAGACTAAAATTTCAATGTTCCAACAATGAAACTGAATATGAAGCATGCATAGTAGGGTTGAAGGCAGCACTACATCTCGAGGTAGATGAGATCGATGTTTTCAGAGATTCAAGCTTAGTAGTCTATCAGACGACTGGAGAATGGAAGACCCGAGAGCAGGGACTGGTCCCTTACCACGAATATCTGGAAGAACTAAGCTCACGCTTTGATAGGATTTCATTCACGTACATGCTGAGAGCTAAGAATCAGTTTGCATATGCACTAGCTACAGTTGCCTCTATGATCAACATCTCGGAAGACCTAATCATCGACCCTATTGAGATTGGAATTCAAGATAAGCCAGCCTATTGCTTACCCGTCGAAGTAGAAGAATCTGAAGAAAAGCCATTGTATTCTGACATCAAGGTATATCTTGAAGATCGAACGCTCCGCTCAGATGCAACACCAAATGATAGAAGGACCATTCAAAAGCTAGCAGGGCAATTTTTCTTAAGGAACGGTATTCTGTACAAGAAGTCGCACCATGAGATCTTACTCAGGTGTGTGGCAGACACAGAAGCAAAATGACTAATTGAGACTGTACATGGGGGAGTCTGTGGGCCCCACATGAATGGTCATATGCTGGCCAAGAAGATCATAAGGATGAGATATTATTGGTCGACAATGGAGAGTGACTGCTACCAACATGTCCGCAAATGCCATCTATGTCTGATCTATGCCAATAAGATCAATGCCCCACCGTCAGAACTACATAATATGACCACTCATTGGCCCTTCTCACTCTGGGGCATGGACGTCATTGGGCAGATCTCGCCAAAAGCTGCAAACGGGCATCGTTTCATCCTTGTTGCTATCGATTACTTCACCAAGTAGGTAGAAGCGGCTTCATACGCCAATGTCACTAAGAGCAACGTCATGAAGTTTGTCAAGAACAACATCATTTGCCGATATGGACTTCCAAGCAGATTGGTAACTAACAATGCCAAGAACTTCAAGAACAAAGATATGATCAAAATGTGCAAAGACTTCAAGATCACTCATCACAACTCTGTACCCTACAGACCTAAGATGAATGGAGCAGTCGAGGCAGCCAACAAGAACATCAAGAAAATAATCGAGAAGATGGCAGCTACATACAAAGATTGGCACGACATGTTACCCTTTGCACTACACGCCTACCGAACCTCGTTTAGAACTTCAACTGAGGCAACTCATTGGTCTACGGAATGGAAGCAGTCTTACCCGTAAAGGTTGAGATTCCCTCCCTCCGAATCTTAAAAGAAGCAGAGTTAGATGAAACTGAATGGATTCAAGCTCGGTTCGATCAGTTGAATCTGATTGATGAGAAACGCCTTGCGATCATTTGCCATGGACAGATCTATCAGCGACGAATAGCTCCTGCCTATAACAAGAAAGTTAAGCCTAGGGATTTCTCGTCAGGAGACCTGGTCTTAAAGAAGATTCTGTCAATCCAAGAAGACACCAGAGGAAAGTTCAGACCAAACTACGAGGGACCATTCATCGTGCAGAAGGTAATGACGGGAGGAGCTCTGATTCTCACAGAAATAGACGGACAAGTCTTCCCCAACCAATCAATGCTGACACTATCAAGAAATACTACACCTAAAACTGATCCTGAGACAACGAAAGGCCATCTTTGCTATTCTAAACCAACTATCAACCTTAGTCAACCCTTTTAAGCTATCACGTTCATTTCTTAACCTAAGACTGGGGCAAGTCAACAACTATAAAATGATACAAAAAAAAATCAGAAAGATCAAAGCATCAAATTACTCCTAGCCCGCATGAGTATAAACTGTGAACGGTTAAAAATACAAAAAAATCAAAAAAGTCAAAAACTTGGACACTTGATCTAAGCTCGACCCAAATCTTCAGCCTAAACAAGTTCGAGAGACACTGAGAGAAGACATAGATCACCTTTTCAAAATAAAATAGATGAACCCCATGTCTATCTCACTTTAGATAAACTAATACTCAGACTTTAACCTTTTGTATCCTTCCACTACCATTAGCCTAAGCCAACGTTTCATCCTACTTAAAATCCTTTTTGATCAGGAAATGTTCTAAGGCAACATAACGACAATAGTAGCACCAATGATCTTGCGACTTGGTCTGGACCACAAAGCCTTGTTAGTTAGAAGACTCGAGAGGGGAATCCAGATCGGATATTCAAAAAAAAAAAAGTACTCGAAGTGTAGAGCATCCGATCTTGCAGCTCAACTTGAGTTGCCGAACCACGAATAGTCATCAGCAAACTTGAGAGGGGAATCTAGATCTGTTACTCAAGAAAAAGTGCCATTACAAGAGTAGAGTCGTCAATCTTGCAGCTTAACTTGAGTCACCAAGCCACAAAGACACAGAGACTCCGAGCAGAATTGTAATGAAAAATCTAGAAAAATACAAGCATGGTCTGAAAGGGCATAGTGAAAATCTGAAAGGGCGCTATGTGTAAAAGAATCAGACTATGGCAAGATCAAAGCCACCAGCACGATGAAAATCCCAAAAAGGACGTCAATGCGTAAAAATGTGGAAACCAGGTCTGATGAAAATCGTAATTGGCATCAGAGGCAATAAAGGTTATAAAAAAAAAACAACTCCTGGTCCGCAAGAGTATAAACTGTGAATGGCAAAAATCTTTCCAAAATCCCGAGACCTAGACAGATAATAGTCTTCCAATACCAGGGCACTGGGAATGACTCTAAAGGAATCAAAAGAGCAATTGACGTTTATATCTTCTATGGTTGGCAAAAATACCAAGATCGTCGCAACTAAAGATTTTACAAACTTTGAATTTATTGTACTCATTTGATAAAGATATTTAATAAAATTTCAAAAAAGAAAAACTACTATTTTGACCGATGATGAAGATTCTAAAACTTATTCAAACTTTAAGTTTTCAAAGCATTAGATACACCTGAGGCCAAGTAAGTACAAAACCTATTTTCTTTGCATTAATCTTTCAACATTTTGCAATGAAAAGAAAATACAAAAAGAGTTAATACAACGCAGTCAATCAAACATCATGAAAAAAAAGTCAAGGCGTTCTTCCAAAGCACGGATCCGGGCAACCTGACTCATCATCACTTTTCAGCTTCCGAAGCATCACGACTCACTAGTAGTCTTGATCATGCTTATGAGATTCTAAGTGAAAATGAGTACATGCAAACATTCCCGAGAGAATTGGACCAAAACCATTTGGATTGAAGTCAGAAGCTTCTCGAGAAACTACCATTGTTATCATGAATCACATTCACCTTGTTGAGATCCTTATGGATGTGAATCAGTGGTCCACCGTGTTTTCTAGCATTGTTACAAAAGCAACGACTCTTGAGGTCGTATCAACAGGCTAGCAGAAAACTATAAAGGATCCCTTCAAGTGATGACAGCAGAATTTCAAGTCCCACCAAAGAGAGTTTTCAATTTCCTTCGCGATGAGAACTTCAGAAGTAAGTGGGACATTCTTTCAAATAGCGGTGCTGTTCAAGAAATAACACATATTGCTAATGGCAAAGATCTTGGTAACTGTGTCACTCTACTGGGAGTTAATACTTCAAATTCTAGCCAGAGCAACATGTTGATATTACAAAAGAGTAGCACTGATACAACGGGCTCTTTTGTAATCTATGTTCCTATTGATATTGTTGCAATGAACGTAGTTCTAAATGAGGGAGACCCAGACTGTGTAGCACTCCTTCTCCTTGGTTTTGCTAGACTCCTCGATGGGCTAACAGTAAATAGAGGTAGAATTACTGAAGTTGGGTCTGGTAGATCTCTATTGACTGTCACATTCCAGATCTTGGTCGATTCGATTCCAATCGTAAAACTCTCTCTTAGATTTGTGACGACTGATAAACAACCTCAGTGCTTGCACCATTGAAAGGATCAAAGGTATCATTACAAGGGACAATGCATGAATTGATAGGGTTAACGTATGATAGAAATAGAGCAAGATCAACAAAAGAAGGCGATGAAGAGGAAATTATAAAAAAAAAAAAATTCAAAATATCAAAAAATCAAAAAACCAAAAAATGAAAAGATTTTCAAAAACCTTTCGAGTTATACTCAACTCCGATGTACGATCGAAGAAATAGTCGGATTTCAAAACTCATCAAAATTTCATCAAATCCAAGATCTCACACGAGCTCCGCGCCATCGAGATCAATAAATTAATAAGGCAAAACTCTGTCAGACCCCGTGCTTGAGTAGCCATTTTCCACAAAAACCTTCAATACAATCGATAATTCAAGATCGCGTTTTTACAGAATTTTTTATGGCCTGTACAAATAGGGGTTTAGTATATTCTTTACAGTTCTTTGCACGTAATTCCTGCAAAGAAGGACAGCTGTAGACACCTCAATTTGAACGGGCCACTACTTGAAAGGGTTCAAAAATACAGATTTTTCAAATAAATGAGCCAAAGGGCCTCAAGGGCCCAAGTCATTGAAAAGTGACATTTTGATTTAACCAAGGCCCCTAAGACCTCCTAATGGTTTGGGAGGCCCGCCAAGAGGACTCAGCCAACCCTCTACTTTCCCAATATTCATCGCTTCGCTTCCAAAATCAAAAACGCCAAATTTTCGATAAAGTTCACCAACGGGCCTAAAATGCCCAATTTGCCAACACGTGGCATTTCGATTAATCCAATAATTCCAAAAATTCCTAAAAAAATATAAAATGAGACTTGGGACCATCTCCACCTTCCTTACCCCTCACCGCTCCGCTCCTAATTCGAAGAAATTCTAAGCCCATTTACGGCCCACTAACCTTAATCTCTCTAAAATCAATCTATCACTTTACCCCTTAACCTAAACCTAACTCCACATAACCTAAACTCTAAAATATCTCCAACATACCCAAATCCAATCCAAAACAAACTCTACCTAATCCAATAACCTTAAACCATTCCATAACTCAAGCCCAATACACTAAAAAGCCCACAAACCTTTATCCATATCCAATTCACCTCCAACCCATAATCCTAACCTACAAACCACTACCCACATCAACCAATCACCATATTGATAATCAAATATGACACATGTTATCACCCCATCTCACCTCCTTCATCCAACTACCTACCTCATTAATTTTCTTTAAATCTCATCTACCCACACATCAACCCATCACTTTTTCTCTCAAATCAAATACATACCCACACCCCTAACCTATACCTCCCCTAATCTACCCTCATCATTCCCTACAAAACTCACATCTACAACCTAAACCTACACCCATCCTCTCAAGTCAAATACTCAACTTCTCCCATCAACCCATCTCAAACCTTCATTTCCACCCATTTTAACACATGGCATCATCTCCTACACCCTCCCAAAATATCATCAACCACCCACTTACACAACCCTTCTTTTAATTAAAATTCTATCCCTTCAACTCACTTCACCAATTAATTACTCTCTTAAACAATCCCATCCTCTCAACCACTCTTATTTATTTTATTCCATCTAATACTCAACCCAAATGGATTGAAAGATCCAACCAATTTGAATTGTTTTACAAATCATTTACCCTTCTTACACAAATATCCTTCAATCATCTCTAATTTACCCCCACCTTTCTTTTAAATCCCACACCTTTCTATCACTTCTTTTCATTTTATCCCATTATATCCTTAAAATAACTCCTCAACATCTATAAATACCCTCATCCTCTTCCCAAAAAAGCCCCCCAACTTTTCACTACAAAAATTCTCCCCAACTCTCACTACTAACAACTATCACTATTCTCACTAAGAAAAATCTTACCAATTCTCTCACTAATCCTCCCCAAGTCACACAAAAAAATTACATACTACACTCATCTCTCTCATCATCTCTTCTCTACTCCTTCAACCATACAAGAATTGTATTTTCATAAAATACTAAGGACTCAAGAAGACTCAAAAAAGAAGAAGAAAAGAAGAAAGAAGATACAAGGTGGGTGCAACAAAAATAACTCCTTTCTCTTCTACACCCTCTCCTCCTCCCTCTTCTATCATCCCCCTCCTCTTCACTTTGTTCAAATGGATTTGGGATGAATGGACCTTAAGGAAAATGATCCATTAGGATCATCTCTTTCAATGAGATGATCCTATGATCGAGCCGAAAGTAAATCCCTACTTAGGGTACAAATACACACACGTGGCACTTTGTTTTTATTCTTGTATTTTCAATCGAAATGATTGAGTTGAGTTGAGGTTACCACTATTTAGTAGGGAGAAAAGGGTGCCTAACACCTTCCCTTTTCTCCAACCGAGCCGCTTACCCCGAATCTCAAAGATTTGATCCGTACCTTATCCATCGAGAGTCAAACGTCAAAATGTCACTTTTTTCAAAAAATGCACATCGGGTGACCATTCACACCCACTTACAAAAATGAATGGTGGAGACTCCTAACCTTAGTAGATGTGGTCATCATAATGACGAAATCACGTGTCTACAGTTAGGGTGGAATAGAAATAGATCATCTTTGGTCCAATGCTCTAAAATTCAAATTTGATTGATCTAGTGTAGCTAAATTGCTTCATTTTGTTCATTTTATTCTTCTAACCCGAAGCCTACACAATCAACCACATGCTCTTCATATTTCTTCAGTTTATTTAATTATTCATGCATTTATACCAAATTAATATGATAAAGCATGTAATGAGATGATATGAGGCATAATCATGATTATTTTCTAACAAAAGGTAAAACTATAGTCTAAACTGTAATAAGTGCTTATGAAACATGCATATAAATCAGTATTTTGAGATCCTGATCAGTTGTTTATTGCACTCTAAAGGTAATGGATGGTATCCTCTTAGATTTATATCTCTCAATCAATGCCACTTTTCGGTGTATCTTCAAGTCAAGAAACGTTTGGAATCTTCTGTGATTTTTTATTGTCTTTCACGTCATTGCGGAAACTCGGTTGCATTAAGTACTACATTTTTTTATGGATAATTAAGCTACGCATTTGAGCTAGTTTATTTATTCTTTCTCTCTCTTGTTTTCTCTTTCTAGTGTCCTATTCCATTTATTTTTTTAATAAAATTTGATTTAATGTTTATTTTCATATATTAACTATTGAATATCTCTATTTCCTTTCACCTGTTTTTATTTTCGAAGCGTAAAGATGAAGATAACCTGTATTACCTAGCATGAGCTTTCTATTATCTATTAACATTGCCTTTTCTCCATGCTGAACCCAAATATTTAGAAAAGGCTTTGATCATGATAATGATTTACAAATGCTCCAAGCGTAATATTTAGGTGTGGGCAAGGTGGCTTTTGTTCTGCTTGAACCTTGAGACATAATGCTTCGGTCGAACCTTAGGTTAGAATAGAGAGGGGCCTAAAACTGCATTATATGCACCTTAGGTGTGGGCAGGGTTGCTTTTATCATGTCCGTACTTGAGGTATTTACAAAGTAATTCTAGTGTGTCCACATTAGGGGTAGAGATTATAACTTTTCTACACTCCATTCTTTTTTGCATTTTAAATTGATACATTTGTATTATAGAGTGACGACTCCTAGGGGATACCAATTAGTAATCTTCAAGAATGCGAGTAAGATTAGCGAAATGGAGGCTCCCTAAGGATACAAATTAGTAATCTTTGAGATAATGAAGATTCCTTAGGGACAAAATTCATTTTTTATTTATCTTTCTTTTCCACCTTCTTTTTATTTTATTTTAATTTTTTAGAACAATTTATACTCATATTGAGGAGTGACATGCAATTTTGGCTATTACTGAGGAGTAACATAAAATGGAGGCTCGTGTTTGAGAGGAAAGACTTGGCAATGAAGGATTCTTGCATTGAGCAATTGTTGTAAGATCTATGTTGTACTTTCGAAAGTGTGAGCTCTTCGTGTCAACATCCTTCTATATTATTGGATGCTCAATCTGTTTGTAGGTGTAAAACTTCTCTTGAATTTTATAGTGTATACTCCAATGGGGATAAAAGTATTTTATAGCTATTTCAACATAAACCAATATATATTGGATTTTTTTTTGTAATTTTTGTTCTTCTGCACTCTTGTCTTTCAGTGCACACTTAATCAAATGGTGTAAAATTTATGCAATGCATGGAAAAAAAATATTTTTTTTTATATATTATTGGTTGTACGTATATCTACATTTTGTTTGAAAATTGTTGTTTAAGTCAAAATCATAGATTTTTTCTCATAGGCCAAAAATAATATTTTTATGCTTTTTTTAGTTTTATATATTTGTTTTTTTTACTTTTCAAAATATGATCAAACCGAAAAAAATTCAAAATAGAAGGAAATATCTTTGTAAATTTTGTGATGAATAGTCAGTAGGGATTGAGGTATGGTGTCTCAGTTAAGTAATTTCCATTCACCCTTCTGTCTCTCTCTAGGTCCTTTAGACTCATCCCTAGAAAAAAAATGGAAGTTGGGTTTAGAATGGTGGTAAAGTTTTGATTATGTTTGGGGTTGGTAGGATTGGGACTTTGAAAGTTTTGGCATTTTTTTTTCTTTTTATTTTACCATTTTCTCCTAGAGCTAGTTATAGTTTTCACTAGGTCTAGTTTTCTACCTTTTTTGCATATCGATACCCTTTTCGAGATTTTAATCGTGTTGATAGTTTCTTTAACTTACTGTAATTTGATTCTTTTATTCACAACACCCTTTTGGGTTTTCATTGTGCCCTTTCAAGCTATGTTTTATTTATTAATGTTTTTTTGAATACCTGACTCATGCTTATTCGGAGTCTCAACAATTCTGGTGGTCTGGTGATTCAAATTGAGTTGCAAGATCAAAGTCTCTACTTTGTAGTTGCATTTATTTTTGTAATTTGACCTGATTTCGCTTATCTAGTCTTCAAACAACTTTCGTGGCTTGACAAGTTTAGTTGAGCTATAAGATCAAACCTTTATTCTTATAGTTGCATATACTTTTAGAATTTCGATCTAGTCTTCCCTCTCGAATCCTCCAATGACTCTTGTGACTTTAGTTCGAGGTGAGTCACGAAACCAAGATATCCTCAATTTTTCTACTACCAAAAGTTTACCTGAATTCTTCCATTATTGACTAGCTGAGTGTTGAATTGACCACCTTCAATTCCTTACTTGATCAGAAAGGTCTCTAGAAAATGGCCAAAAGCTAAAAAACAAACTAAGATGAACTAGGTGGGACTAAATCATGTCCTTCTTTCTTTTTCCTAATCAAAGCTCTTTTGTTTAGAATAATCAATCACGTTATCCTCTCAACTTTCTCAAAGTCTGAGATGCTAGTCAAGCCCAGGATTAAGAAGTTTGCTTTTTGATTTTTTTTTTTTGCATTCTTAGTTGTTCATAGTTTATCCTCATGTGGGCTATGAGTATTGAATTTGCTTTTTTGTTTTGGATAACCCTAAAACTACTTGCTTGGTTTTGCCATAATGTATTTTAAGACATGCCCTAGTTCTAGGTGGTCAAGGGAAATATTTTTTGCTCAAAGGGGGGTTAACTAGGGGTATAATGGTTTTGTGGGAAGTGGAAAGATGACCTCTCATCTTTTCAGGTATCAGACCCTAGGCGTAATACTTTTTTACTGTGTCAATGTGTATTGGCTCTAGAAAGACTTCACCATCTATTTTGATAAAGAGAAGTGCATCTCCTATTATCATCTTCTTTACTGCAAAAAGACCATCATAAGTTGGTATGAACTTGTTTCTTGGATCTTCTTGTATCGACAAGATCTTCTTCAAAACCAAATTATTCAGTTGAAACTCTCTCGGTCTGACCTTCTTATTAGGTTCGTGCCATCCATTTTTGGTAAAGCTGACCATGAAAGATAACTGCAAATCTATTTTCTTTGATTAGGTTCAATTGATCAAACTATGTTTTGATTCACTCTACTTCCTCCAACTCTACTTCCATGAAGACCTTGAGAAAAAATAATCTCAACTTTAACTAGTAGAGATGTTTCCATCCCGTAAATTAAGGAGAAAGGTGTTTTCCTAGTAGAGGTTTTGATTGACTTTATGTAGGCATGAAGACCAAATGGAAACATCCTGTGCCAATCTTTGTAGGTTAATGTCATCTTCTTAATGATCCTTTTGATGTTCTGAATTTTTATTTTCATGGATCCGTTCATCTTTGGTCTGTAAAAAATTGATCTATAGTATGTAATATGAAAGTCTTCACAAAGCTTCATCATATCCTTATCCTTCATATTGAGGGCGTTAGCAAATACAATGTCGTTGGGTAGGCTATATCGACAAATAATGTTCCTTTTGAGGAACTTGATAATATGTCCCTTGGTGACATTCACATAAGACATGGCTTTAACCCACTTAGTGAAGTAGTTGATTACAATCTAGATAAATTTGTGACTGTTGAATACTATTGGATTGATCGGGCCGATGATGTCTATGCTCCACAGTGAGAAGGGCCACGATGACATCATGTTGTGTAGTTCATTCGGTAGTGTATTGATCTTGTTAACATAAATCTAATAGAGGTGGCATTTTTTGACATGTTTGAAATAATCACTCTCCATCGTTGACTGGTAATGACCCGTTCGCATGATTTTTCTGCCCAACATCTGCCCATTCATGTGAGAATCGCAGATCCCTCCATGAACAACTTCTAAAAGATGTTTAGCTTCAGCTTTCGTCACACACTGAAGTAGAACCTCACAATGTGATCTTTTGTTCGAGTCAATTTTGATAATGGATTTGTATATGTAGCTTTCGATTTAAATATATTTCAGACGTAAATTAAGATCTAATACTAAAAAATAAAATATCTATGACGTCGAGATCTACATAGTCCCAGAATATTTTATCAAATTACCAAGGAAATTAGTTGAAAAAATTACTTTAATATCGTAGGGACACGTAAAATCCAACTGCAAAGGTAGGAAACTTATAATTTCAAATTCGTATCATCATTTTCAATGAAGCCTATTTTATTTACATTTTGATAGTTAGTTTTAAATTTATTATGATTTAAAATCAAATTTCATGTCTCAAATTGTAGAATAATTTATTTTATATACTTTCTATTATATTTTAATATTTTGGATCAAAATGAAATAAATTTGTGTTAGTTTAACCAAGAAATCAATTCGAAATAAATTGATTTTCATAGAATATTCATTTAAAAATTGTTAAGATGAATTTTTTTTAAAGATTATTTTCATTGGATAATAATTTATAATAAAAAAAATGAAATGTTTAAGCTTAAATTGGAATCAAGAATGGGATTCTAGATTAGTGGCATCGAGAATGAGATTCTCTGCTGTATGTGTTTGCGTTGAGGAATTTCCAGGTTGAAAGTGTGTTTGAGCACTGTGTAATAAATAAATGAGATGCAATTAGGACAGTAACCGTAGGACGGTGTACTTACATGTTTATTGTTTTATGATTTACTACTTTCGATATAATACTGCATATTTATAATTCTAGAATACTTGGGAAGGTTATCATATTTAAAAATTTATTTTAATTTATTTCAAATAAATTTTGAACAATACAAATTATTATTTTTGTTATAAATTGAAGGGATAATGAATTCCTATATAATTAATCGGTAGCTCTTTCTAGAAATAGCCAATTAATTTAAAATAATAAGATTTTGATATTCTCTTAGATAGTATGAGATACCGTTTGAGAATACTATTGTACTTACTATTCAGGAAATTCCTATGTTATTTTTATTAAAAATAATCCCTTATGGCTAAATACTTAATGTCGATGTGTTTACTTCAACTTCCACTTTTGTTGTTCTTAGCCATGAAAACAGCAGCTGAATTGTCGCAATACATTCTCAATGGCCTAAAGATAGAATCCATAATTCTAAGCCTAGATATGAAACCCTTAAGCCATACACCATGCGAAGTAGCCTCAAAACAAGAAATGAACTCGGCTTCCATAGTGGAAGTGGCAGTCAAGGTCTACTTGGCACTTCTCCATGATACAGCTCCACCGGCCATCATAAAAACGTAACTTGATGTTGATTTGCGTGAATCAACACAGCCAGCAAAGTCCGAATCTAAGTAGCCAATTACTTCCAGATTGTCCATCCGTCTATACATAAGCATGTAATTCTTAGTTCCTTGAAGGTACCTCATCACTTTCTTTGCAGCTCTCCAGTGGTCTAAACCTGGATTACTCTGATATCGTCCCAACATTCCCACAACAAATGCAATGTCAGGTCTTGTGAAGACCTAAGCATACATTAGGCTTCCAACAATAGAAGCATATGGAATGTTTTTCATTTGTTCCCTCTCAAGATCATTCTTCGGGTATTGGATCAAATTGAACCTATCACCCTTCACAATGGGAGCAACACTTGGTGAACAATCCTTCATCTGAAATCTCTCTAAAACCTTATTGATATAGGTTTCCTGCGACAGACCCAAGATACCTCAAAATCTGTCTCTATGGATCTTAATGCCAATGACATAAGACGCCTCACCCATATCCTTCATATCAAAGTTTTTAGAGAGGAATTGTTTCACCTCATGCAGCAAACCCTTATCATTGGTTGCTAGCAAAATATCATTCACATATAAAACAAAAAAACAAATTTTACTCCCATTGACCTTCTGGTATATACATTGATCCATAATATTTTCAACAAAACCAAATGAAGAAATTACATTATGGAATTTCAAATACCATTGGCGGGATACTTGTTTTAAACCGTATATGGATTTCTTGAGCTTGCAAACCAATTGCTCACCATTACTAGAGGGGAATCCTTCAGGTTGTTTCATGTAAATCTCCTCCTCTAGATCTCCACTAAGAAATGTTGTTTTCACATCCATTTATTGTAACTCCAAGTCAAAATGGGCTACTAATGCCAAAATAGCACGCAATGAATCTTTCTTAGATACATGAGAAAAAGTCTTCGTGTAATCGATTTCTTCCTTCTGAGTGAATCCCTTAGCAACGAGTCTTGCCTTGTATCTCTCAATGTTGCCTAATGAGTCTTTCTTTGTCTTAAAGACCCATTTACAACCAATGGTTTTTACACTATTAGGCAACTCAACAAGGTTCCAGACTCCGTTACTCTTCATAGAATTTATCTCTTCCTCCATTGAATTGTACCATAATTCTAATTTTTTGCAACTCATGGCTTGTAAAAAAGATTCAGGATCATTTTCAGCTCCAATGTTGTAGTCAGTTTCTTACAGATACACAACACAATCACCAGAAATTACTGACCTCTTACTTCTAGTAGATCTTCTTAATGTCGCACCATCATCTTCCTCAGAAGTATGAGGTTCAACTCATTGTTCAGAAGTCTTGGACAACTCTTGAACAATCTGATCTACCAGAATGTTGTCAACAGCTTGTGGAACTTCAATGATTGGTTGTTCAACACTAGTTTGTACTTGAGGGGTGTTGTGAACAATAACCAATCTATCACCTGAAGTGAAAGGTTGAGACTCTGAATGATCATTCTCAGAACCTATAGTCCTGATTTGATCGCTCCCACTGATCAAGTCATTTTCAAGAAACTTTGCATTTCTTGATTTCACAATTCTAGTGCTGTAAGATGGACAAAAAAATCTGTAACCTTTAGACCTTTCGGCATATCCAATGAAGTACCCACTAATGGCCTTTAGGTCCAGCTTCTTTTCTTGTAGATTATAAATTCTTACTTCAGACGGACATCCCCAAACGCGCATATGTCACAAACTCGATTTCCAACCTTTCCATAATTCAAATGGCATTTTAGAAATAGCCTTGGTTAGAACTCGGTTTAATATATACACTGCCATCTTAAGTGCTTCAGCTCACAAGGTATTAGAAAGATTGGAGTTGCTTAGCATACTTCGCACAATGTCCAATAATATTCGATTTCTTCTTTCTGCTACACCATTCTGATCTGGTGAACCAGGCATAGTGTATTGGGCAACAATCCCATGTTCTTAAAGAAACTTTGCAAATGGCCCAGGTGCTTGTCCATTCTCTATGTATCTACCATAATATTCTCCACCTCTATCTGATCTCACGATCTTAATTTACTTGCCGCATTATTTCTCTACTTCAGCCTTAAAGATTTTAAAGGCATCTAATGCTTCGTTCTTATTATGAAGCATATAGAGATACATATATCATGAATAATCATCTATGAAGGAGATGAAGTATTTCTGATCATGTGAGTCCATGTTTGAACTACATATATCAGTGTGTATGATTTCTAATATAGTTGAACTCCTTTTAGCACCTTTTTTTGACTTGTTGGTCTGTTTTCCCTTTATGCAGTTCACACAAGTCTCAAAATCAGTAAAATCCAGAGTACTAAGTACTCTATCATTTACTAATCTTTTAATTATTTCTATGGAGATATGACCTAATCTCCGGTGCCATAATGTAGAGGAATCCTCACTGATAACACATCTTTTAGTGCCAGTTTGAATATGTGGGTAAGTTATGAATAATTTAATATTTTATCATAATTAATTATATAAATATAATAAAAATTCCTGTGGGATAAAATTTATTATATTAAGTATAATTAATTACAATTAATGTCTAAATAAACTTTATGTGATCCTAATTAATTATAGTTTTATTTAATTAAAGATGTTGTGGCTATTCTCTAATTAACTAAAATTATGTAGATTACTTAGACATTATTGTATTGTGCTTAAAATTTAAGTTTTATGATAATATATTACATAGTTTAACTATAATTATGTTAATCTTATGCACTTAATTATTCTCATAATAGAACTTAATAATTTATATAATTAAACATAAAAATATGTAAAAACAATATTTTAAGCATTATTCATTTATACTTAAAAAATTATTTTGCATAAAAAATTAACTGAACCTAATGTGTCATTATTATGCATAATCAATCCTATAATTTCAAGCATAAATATTCATCTAAAAAATTTGCATAATTAATTTAAGTAAAATTATTAATTCATGCAAACATATATAAATATGAATAAATTGCATACAGTTAAACAAACTGAATATCATATGCAAAATAAATAAATAAAAGATAGGCATGTTGCTAAATAAATGCCTAAA
The DNA here is from genome assembly GCF_017979445.1 of Akebia trifoliata. Lineage (NCBI taxonomy): Eukaryota > Viridiplantae > Streptophyta > Magnoliopsida > Ranunculales > Lardizabalaceae > Akebia > Akebia trifoliata. The sequence goes on from NC_141376.1 coordinate 22,383,683, forward strand.
TAATTTTAGAATTTATTTTATTTATTTATTTTATTTATAGAAATTTGTCTTCAACTTTCAGTCTATCCGAACTTTATCCGATTTGTATCCGATTTTTATCCGAATTGGATCTGATACAACTCATCAGATAAAACTCCAAAAGATTGTTTAAAAATTACAAAAAAATTAGAAATCTAATTTCTCAACCGATTTCTATTCGATTTCTAACTGATTTCTATCCGATTTGGATCTGATACAACTCATCAGATAAAACTCCAAAAGATTGTATAAAAATTACATAAAAATTAGAAATCTAATTTCTCAATAATTTTTCTAGCTCCAGTATGTATCAAAATCAAATTTTAAATTAAAATTTCAATCAAAAACAGAATATATATATATTTTTGGACAAAAATATATATATTTTTGGAAAAAAATAAAAGTTAAATTATCAAGGCAGAGATTTAGATGTGCTCTGATACCAAATGTTAGCAAAATCTGAATCTGAAATATTGATTCTCTAAATAAATGCAGAAATAAAATCAAGAGAATCAAATCTGAAATTACCCAAAATTCGTATAAATAAATACATACTTCCAGCCATTGATTTTGACCCTCTTACGCTGAGGCGATCGGTCGATCTTGTTTTGGTACTTCCAAACTCTAAATCACTCTTGATTGATGTTGTAAAAATGAAGGAGAGATTAAAAGAGAGTGAGGAGTTTGGGGACCAAAACCAATCTTAAATAACCAACCTTAAACGAAGCTTCCATCAAGCACTCGTTCATGATCTGATTAGTTGCCACACTTCGACCATTAGTGGGTCACGTCTTTAAGCCTTAAGAGACGTGATGAAGAAAACGTGGACCACCTCATGTGCTCCAAAAATAAAGGATTTTATGCATGCGAGATTAAAGGGTAGTAGAGAAATCGGAGCTAACATAATCAACTTAAAAATAATCCAATTATCTAAAAATCTAAAATTTAGGATTTTTAATCTTATTCAAAGGAAACCACTTTCATCAATTCAACTTTGGTTGAATCCGTATCTACGAACGACAGTAGTTCTGGAAACAATCCAATCTTAAAAAACGTGACTTTTCGTGATCTTGTTGATGTTTACCGTGAGCTTCACAGTTAGATCTGGGATGGGAGAAGCAGTCCATGTAGGGCCCATATGCAGTGATAGGTGCTGTTTTGCTAGATTTTTGGAATAGAGAGAGGGAGTGAAGGTGATGGTGGCGGTGCCAAAGAGCGCCGCCGAAAGTATGAGTATTTGCTAATAAGCCTTTGATCTTGATTTTATTTTGTTTTCTAGTACAATGGGTTGATTTGACTATTGCATTTAATTTGATAATTTGACTTTTGAAAAATTTGTCAAAACGATATAATTTTCATAATTAATTATCAAAACGATAAACTATAGAAATTAATTCCGTGATGCATGTTTTGGTAAATCTGCCTTGACTTTTTCTTATTTTGCTCAGGTTCCACTTTTGATACAATAAAGAGACTAGATCTTTACTTTTGATATAGTAAAGAGAATTTGATCCAAAATAAAATAATAATAAAAAAATGTTTTTCTTTAAAACCCGAATTCAGTTTTTATTTTTTTTTTAAATATTTTTTTTCTATCTCTTTTGAAAAAATAGTTTTTTTTAATAAAACAAAATTCAGTTTAAAAAAGAAAAAATGTTTTTTTTTTATAAAATATAGAATTCGGTTTTTTTCTTTTTAAATTTTTTTTTTATAAAACTAAATTATGTTTTTCTATTTTACAAAAAAAAAAAAAAAAAAAAAAAAAAAAAACATTATTTTAAAACATAATTCAGTTTTCTTTTAAAAAAATAGAATTTGGTTTTTTTTTTTTTTTTTAATTTTTTATAAAACAAAATTCGGTTTTTCACTTTAAAATAAAAATTAAGCCTCTCTCTTTCTCTCCCTTGCATTCTGGATTTGAATATGGGCTAGACAGAATAAATAAAAGGGATGGGGAGAGAAATGATTGGTGGATGAAACATTAGCCGGATGTTAACCCTTGACAATGAAGCAGTGGAAATTACAACCTCAGTAATGGACATGATCAACAAAGGCCAAGGGCTTTAATTGGTGCTTATGGACATTATAGAGGAAAAAACACTCTGAATGAGAAGAAGCCTCTTAAAGTCGAACGTCTTGATGTAAATGGCATTAACGATGAGAATGCTACCAATGTGGACCCTTCATTGCGTGAAAGATATATTGTTGTTTTTTATTCATTGGAGGGTTCCTCTAACATCGACTGTGATGTTTCCATTGGAACCATATTTGGGATTTATACGGTGAAAGATAAAAGGTGCACCAAATCTTCATGATGTATTGCAACGTGGGAATAATATGCTTGCAACTGGCTATTTCATGTACGTTTGTATTGAACACTGGAAATGGTGTCAACGATGTCACGCTTTATCCATCCCTTGGGGGAGTTCATATTGGCTCATCCAGATAAAGATTCCAAATAAGGGATTGCTGGCCAGCCCGCTCTATCAAGATGTTGAGAGTTTTTATTATTATTATTTTTTTTGTTTTTTGAACTTCTATTGACACACTAATTTTTACCTATAACACATTGCATCGAGATTTTACTTCTTATTGTAAACATAGAAGTTGGTGTGGCAGTAGAGTTTTTTTTGGGACGGTTTTTTTCTTTCAGGTTTCTCAAATAATTAGTAATTTTTTTTTTTTTTGAAAAAAATATATATGTATATGTATATATACATATATAATAATAAATAAATAGAAGGAATTTCAAAAAAGAAAAAAATTTGCTTTTGTTTTGTTTGATAAAATTCATTTTTTTATAAAAAAAAAATCATTTTTGTTTTTGGTCATTAAAAAAATAAAAAATAAATAAAAAAAAATTTGTGCCTATTTCACCGATTGATCGATGATTGATTATTTTATGCTATAATTTTTTGCCTAGATTGTTATATATTTTGAGGCACATGCCTTGATCTTGATTTCGATGCTATGAATTTTGTGTGTTTTGATCAATATTTATGTGGTAGTCATATGGTGTGATCAGGCTCATGGGCCCATTTATCTAAAAAATGCCACGAACACACCCCATCCTATTTTGCATACACCATTACCATGTTTATAAATTACAATGCATTGCACGTTTGCGTGTCCTTTATAGCCAACGTGGTACTAGTGCATGGCCCAGTCTCCTCGTAAGACGCGACGTCATTCATGAAAATCACAACTCCAATCACGTACATTTATGGTATATAAAACTGGGACATCACTACAGTTTGATCAAGTGATCCTGAAAGGTATATCAATGCACTCACATTGGAGTGACCTGGGCCTTTGTCATATTGTAAGTCCCAAAGTCACATGTCCCGATTTTCAAACTTGTACTAGTACGTGGTCGGTCTCCTTATGGGGCGCTAAACCATTTACGAAAGCTACAACTCTAGACTCGTACTTATACGGTATATCAAATCAAGTCACCACGTATCAACCGATTGAGTAAGCTCGAAAGGTATATAGGTGCACTTGGGCAAGGGTGGCCAGATAAATTGTATTACACGTAATAAACCTAGAGTCTATAAACCTTCCTATAGGTCACAACTCAAACCGATTATGAGTGTTCCCAGGTTTCTCTATTTAATCCAACCAACAGGTTAGTGGGGGGACCGGTCCACATCACTCAAATTGAACCCGCAATATCAGTTCGACCCAATAAAATCAACTTAATTGATTAACTATACTATACTATCCATTAGGTTGAACTTAGTTCACATCAAACCAACCGATCAGTCCAATTGAAAATGGGTCTTATCAAATTACACCAAATCAGTTAAATCGATTGGTTCTTGGTCATAAACTACTCAATTCCTCCCAATAGATCTAAATAGTTTGTAGCTAATCAGTCGGCTTATTTGGAACATGCATTTTGATCAACTTTTACAAAACCAAATGGACCAATTGATTATAAGCAAAGAAAAAGCTAATTTAGCCCATTAGGTCAGATCGGTGTAAATAGAACCAACAACTTGATAAGACTCGTGGATTCATTCATGAAGTGAGTCAAATCAATGGGTTCTTATTATCTCATTTTAACTGATCTGATCAAATGAATTAAACTAGTCACCTCACTTTGCCCATCTGACTGTGGGTAATTCAATTAATTTCTCATTTTGATAAACCCGATGATGATAAAGGATGAATACAAATTTAATAAGGAAGGAAATATTTTATTTGATCGAAATTGCTCTAAGACATTCTACGTCATCCTATTTTGTGTCAAGTCATCTAACTGGTCGTCTAAGCACAATCTTTATTATTTGGTCAAATCCTTTGCCCTTATTGATCGTGATCTTCAATTTTTTTTTCAAAGGATCATCAATCTTCAACATGACTAATCTACGTCAAATCATGCAAGGTTTTATGAACCAAATGAATCATGCTTACAATGCCATCCGATGGTTATATGCTAAGACAACAAAGACAGACATGGAGGGAATTTAATAACTAGAATCGATCTTTCAAAGAAATATGAATTATTAAACATGCCCAAGTACGACAGAACTTCTTGTCCAAAAACTTACCTATGCACGTATGTCGGAGACATGCATCTTTGAGGTTTGGGGGTGAACAAATGACCCGATAGTTTTGCACCACTCTCAAAGAACCTGTTCTTGAATGACTTATGTTCTTAATACAGTCTCACCTTCACACTTGGGAAAAAAATGTCAAAGAGTTTATGAAGCAATTTAGTTTGAAGGTCTCAACTCAACTCCAATACAATCGACAGTTAAAATTGTCAAGCAACCCATGCCTAGAAGAAAGTTTGATGATCTCAGGACAACCTTGAGTATTGCCTTAAGGATGTTGACCAAGAAAGAACTGATCTCGCCATTATAACTTAAATCTTAACGCCCTTCAAAACAATCACAAAAGTCACTAGTTCTGTGAGTTTCACCTGGTTATAGGACATTACACCAACAAATGCATATTTCTCCGCCACGCTATTCAAGACCTCATCGACGAAGGGAAGATAACTTTTAAGTGAAATGTTGAGTCTTCTAGGTAAAACACCGTCTAGTTATTCTAGTCTTTTCCTTATTTCTTGTCTCATTATGTCTACCTTGTCTAATAAATTTTTAAGTTGTGTCAAGTTTCAAACAATAGTTCTTTTTACAAAAGTCCTTGTTTTAGTTTAATAATGGAATCATTCCATTCCATTGAAATGAAAAGATTCTTTCGATTATCATGTGCGCAACAAGTCTTCAAATTTTGAAAATAAATGTGATTAAATATTTAGTTTAAGGATAATTCTTGAGAAGTGCGAATAAAAACTATCAAATCCTTAGAGGAACATGAGAAAATAATGAACTTACTCAAGGAGTTCAGAGATGTTTTCGCATGATCTTATGAGGATATGCCTAGTGTAAGCACCGATACCCTCCAACGATGAATATTTTTTACGTTCAAAATGGAATTTCCCCTATGAGTATATGTATCCTTAAAATCAAAGGTTATTTTGACAGTTCATAGACACATCGTCCCTCGGGGGGGTCATGAACAAAATTCAGAGTTTGAATTATACTCAGAAGAATTGAATGTCACCAATGAGTTTAAATACTCGAAGTTAATCCATCAAATTGGATCAAGCATTTCAAGATATGGAATTTATCATCTTAGGTGCAAAGCACAATGTTCAGAATCTATCATCCTAGGTATCAAAGAAAGGAACATTACACAATGGATGTTAAAAAAGGGGACATCAAGGCAAACAAGGGGCAAATATTTTCTCTTTAGAAAAAAATACTTTCTATAAGAGCCTTAATTGAATACCAACACTGTAAGTGAAGGCCAACTCAAGTACCCAATGTTAGAAATTAAATTACTCGACCAAAACAAGTAGAATTCTACTAGAGAAAGTTTTAGCCCAAGTAGGGTAGATTAGTCATCATCAAAGAGACCTTACAAGGCAAAACGATTAATCGACTTTGACCAGATTATGTGATACCTCATTTAAGGAGGCCTTTCTTTGGTCGATGCATTTTTCCAATCTTTGCTAGCCCTTCTATCCTAGATGAAAAGAAAGTCATTTTTTTCTAAACCACACCAACCAACCTAGGAAAGGGTATTTCAAACTAGGTTTAGACCTAATCCCAAATTAAATTGGGGTACATAAGCAACCTGAGAAGTTACTTCAGGCCCAGCCTAAAAAAAAAAGTATTTTCCAAAAAAATAGAGATCTATACTCCCAAAATGAACATAAAGAAAAAATGAATAAAAAAAGAAGTATTTTTCAAAGAAAAATCATTCATCCAGAGTATAGAAGAAAGAAAAACAGGAATGCCAAACTAGGGACATTTTGAAAAAAAATTACTAAGAAATGAAGAGCACGTCACACTAGGGGCATTTTTTTGGGATTTTGAACCATATATCCTTTCTTTCTAAATTCATCCTAAGTCCACCTAAAAAATCCTCTTGGGTATTGCGCAAAATGGTCAAGGAAAGTTTATGTTATTGTCAAGAAGAATCTCTCAGAAAAGAAAAGTAAAAGCCTGCTAGGTTGAAAACTCGTAAGGACGACTTAGTAAAATCGCATCGACCTCGACCGATTGCTAAATAGTGGAAGAGGTCCAATTACGTAAATCGAAGATTTTTAAAAGAATTGGGAGTCGCCACCTAGTTTAGGTCTAGGAACTAAAATTTACTCCAAATGGATATGGATTGGTCCGCGGATCAGAGAGATGGGTAAGGGGTCAGGTTACGGGTTTCGGAAGGTGTTAGATGCCGAACCCGCCTGATCAAGATGATCAGTCTCTACTGCGATTCAAAAATATCCTATGGTCAATACTCAAAGACTAAGGATCAATCTAGGGTCCCATCATCATCAAATTGCATCGGATTTACTAAATAAATCTTACGGCTACGATAATTACATGGTTTCTCAAATTTCACATGATAAAATCTCACGATTTAATAAGGCTTACGTGGCACTAAAAAATTAATGGATCAATTCGATCACATTTTGAGGAGTACGAAACCGATTTAATGCCATGTACACAAAAATTAGAGAGTCGACTAACATGCCCCAATTTCGTAGGAAAATTCAATTTTAAATTTTTAATGTACACAAAATCAGTGAATCAACTCAATAATTTTGATAAAATAAAATTTTTTAATTGTCACATGCATCAAAATAAGTGAACTAACCCATGCATTTTTTAATCAACAAAATTTGATTTTTTTTTTATGTTGCCACATGTACCAAAATCAGTGAGTCAACTCGCAATTTATTAATCAAAAGAATCTTAATTTATTTTGGAATCGCCACGTGTATTAAATCGGTGAGTTAACCCACATGCCCAATTTATAAAAAAAAAATCAATTCAAATTTTCAATGTCCTTAAAATCAGGGAGTCGATCAAAAGAATTTTGATTTTTTTTTAATCGCCACGTGTATTAAATCAGTGAGTTAACCGACATACCCAATTTATAAAAAAAATCAATTCAAATTTCCAATGTCCCTAAAATCAGTGAGTCGACTCACAATTTATTAATTAAAAGAATCTTGATTTTTTTTTGGAATCGCCACATGTATTAAATTAGTGAGTTAACTCACACATTTTTTATCAAAGAAATTTTGATTTTTTTTAATTCTCCACGTGTGCCAAAATTAATGAATTTATCTGTGCATTTATAATAAAAAATTTTGGTTTTTGAGTCACCACGTGTACCCAAAATCAATGAGTTGATTAATGTCAATCTTAGCGATTTGGTTCAGTCAATCTATCAACAAAAATGAGCGAATCGATTCATTAATATTTCAAAATTTTAAAGGTTACCATTAATGCCACGTATACCAAAAATCAACGAATTAATGTAGATGCATACGAAACCAAGAAACAATAAAAATAAATAAAATAAATAAATAAATAAAATAAAAAGAAATATTACCTTTGCCAAATAATTTCGGATGATTGGATCCTTAAAAAAAAAGAACTCAAAATAGTGTGTGCATAGTTGTTGTATCAACTGCTAAGGTTGATGGATATAATGGATTGAGTATTGTATAGATCCTCTAAAGTCAACTCTATAGTAATTTGCGAGAACACGTGATAGAGAAGATGGTATGGTTGTTGCTATAAGGGTGTTAACGTGATGAAGGGATAAAGATGGTAACGACTGCAATGAGATTCAATGGAGAGATGAAACGAGGAAGGTGTGGCTGATGTGATAAGGGCGTTAATGTAATGAAACAATGAGGATAGTGGCTAGGCGACACGTGGTTGTATTGTTATGTTGTGAAGGATAAGGGGGCTGAAAAAAAAATATCCTTTGAAGAGGAGGACACTTGCTGGTTTTATTTTATGAAGAGTGTTGGCTGGGCTTTTATGGAGAAGAGGGTGAGTGGTTGTTGTCCGACGTGAACATGGGAGAGAGAGAGAGCAACGTGGGGTAGAGGGCGTAGTTAGAGAGAGGGAAATGGGGCTGGACAGAGGAAGAAGAAGATATTACAAATTTTAATGGAGAAGACGTTGGCTGTTGGGGAAGATGTTTAATGACAAAAACATAGGCTATTGGAGTGAAGGAGAGTGGCTGGAAAAAGTTGGGGCAGCAATGAAAAGAGAAGAAAATGGATTGGTTTATGGTTGCTGTAAAAAATCAGAAAAATGAGTATGTGTGTTGCAGGTTTAATGGAATTTTTTCCTTTTGTTTTTTGTCAATCAATAAAAAAAACCTCTCCCCATGAAATCATGGTGGTTGTTTCTTTATAATCAAGACAGGGAGAGATGGAAAAAGAAGTGAGGTTGAGGACGTGGGTTGATGGAAGAGATCAAGGGAGAGAGAATGAAGAGTGTGGGTTGTTATAGAAGGAGTTGGAGAAAGAGAAGAAGAAGTCGTTGGGGAAGAAGTTAGAAAATGTGATTTTTTTCATTTTTTATCTTTTTTGTATTTTGTATTTTGTATTTTTCTTATTTTTCTTTTAATAGAATGGGGGAGGAATCCCACGTTACTCGTACTATGGTAGCCTATGATCGTTGAGTTATGATTGGTTGATTATTTAGTTTTCAGTTTTGAATTTTGAAATTATTTTTTATCCGATTTTGAATTGAATTTCGATTGGATTTTATTGATATTTTAATTTGATATTTAAGTTTGATGTTTAAATTTGAATTTACATTTTTTTTTTAAATTTTGATTGTTTAATTAATTTCAATTTGATTTTATTTTGATCGGTTGATCGATTCGATTTAATTGGTTGAATGATTTTTATCTTGCTTTTCAATTCGATTTTGATTTTGTATTTTAATTTGTTATCTTGCTTTTCAATTCGATTTTGATTTTGTATTTTAATTGGTTTCTTGATTTTTAATTTATACTTAATTTTTATTTTGTATTTTATTTGAAATTTAATTTGATTTTTGATTTTAAATTGATGTTAAATTTTGAATTTAATTTGATCTTGGTTAAATTTTAGTTTAATTTTCAATTTGAATTTTATTTTGATTTTCGATTTGAATTTGATTTTAATTTTAAATTAGTTTCTCGGTTGAATTTTATTTTCCTAGAGATCAGGGTCTCTATGTTAGAGTTGGATATTGAGGAACATTTCGGTCATTTTTATGAATTTTTCAGATTTTTCTTGAATTTCTCTATTTTCGTCGATTTGGGTCTTGTTAAACTCGAAATCATATTCTGAATGCAATAGAGGTACTTTCAAGATTTTTCAAATGTTCAAAATTTATGAGGAGTATTTTCGTCATTTTGGTGATTTTTACATATTTTTCTTAAATTTCTCTATTTTCGTCGATTTGGGTCCCGTTAGACACGCAATCACATTCTGAGTGTAATGGAGGTACTTTCAAGATTTTTCAGGAGTCCAAAATTTATGAGGGATATTTTTGTCATTTTGGTGATTTTTACAGATTTTTATAAATTTTAGTGTCAGATTTTCTTTCAGTCCCGGTGTGATTATTTCTAAGTTTTGATGTTATATTTTCCTAACATAGCGTTATCTCTAAGTTATCAAACTATGTATCGAACCTAAGCATACGTGCTTGCTAAGTCAGGTGTAAGATGTAACAATCATAAGCGTGCGTAAACTTTTATGTCGAGTCGTGATGAGTAGGGGGATGAAAAAAAACTAGAAACAAAAGGAATCAAAAATAGTATTCACAAGCCTTCGAATTCTTTTATGCTCATCATTAGGAATCACAACAACCAAGTGACAAATTGTCGAATTAGGCAAATGCAAAAATGGGATGTCTACACTAAGGCATAAGTCAAGGAAAAAAATCAAAGCTCGTTAGGCTAAAAACTAGAAAGGGTGGTCTAAGCAAAAAGAAGAGCATCAAAAAAATAATTCGTAGTGTGCTAGATTGAAAACCTAAAAGAGCGATCTAGGCAAAAGTTAAGGTACCATTCGTTTGACTAAATGATTTGAAATAGAGAAAGACAGATTAATTTTAAATCTCGAAAGAAAAATCTAAATTTTTAATGTTTATCAAATTTTGAGTTTTTCAAAAAATGTTCTTCTATTCAAAATTGCACATATGATACTCCTAAGGATCTCAAAATTTCAAAGGATGTCGTCACTCAAGTCATATGTGTTCATTTATTATTTGCCATCTTAAGATAGGGGCAATTTATTTTAAGAAAAAGTTCATTACATCTCAATCATAAAAATCCTTGTTATGTTAGTAATGTTCCAGGTGCTCAAGTTGTCCGATGAGCAATCTTGACCTAATAAAAATTAACCATCTTAATAAATCCAAATATTTTCGAACTAGGTTTATCAAAAGGAGAAAAATCCCGATATTCTTTAATTTAAAGAAAAAATGGAATAATCCAAGCGCCACAATTGAATGAGATGCCTAATATGTTTTGAACAGAAGTTTTCAATATTTTTGAACCTTTTTTGCATCAGTGTTTATTCAATTTCATGCTAGGGGCTTAAAGTATTTTCGAACTCATTGGTAACTCAAACTTTTTCCCAAAACATGCACAGTATTTTTCTCAAAGGTTTTCTCAGCTTTCAAGTTTTGTTATTGTTTTACGCAAAATTTTCCCAGATTTTTTCTGAGAATTTTCAAAAAAAAAATTATTTCAGATTTTTATCAAAGTTTACTAAAAAAATTTCTCAGGTTTTTTTGTAGACTTTTCTCAAATCTTTTTCAGGCTTTTATTAAGTTTTTCTTAAAAAAAATTAGATTTTTCTCAAAATTTTCTCAGATTTTTTTAAACCTTATTAATATTTTTCTTAGATTTTGCTCAGACTTACTCAGAACTTTCTCAGGTTTTACTCAGACTTACTCAGACCTTACTCATATTTTGTTGAGATTTTTCTCAGATTTTTGCTCAGACTTACTCAGACCTTTCTAGATTTTACTCAAATTTACTCAGACTTTACTCGGATTTTGCTGAGATTATTCTCAGATTTACTTAGACATTACTCAGATTTATCATAGTCAGTTTCCCATTTTGAAGTTCATCATTCTCCTATCATGAATGCACAAAATGAAGGTGAACCTTTTCAACATCATCATTACTTTATTACACACACGTGCACACTAATTACATTTGCATCAGTTAAGGAGAATTTTCTAAAATTCAAGGATCTAATGTTGTCAATGAGAGCATGAGCTCGAGGACCTGACAACTTTTAGTTCGGAGAAAGTTTTACCTTTAAATTTATGAATGTCCCGACAAATTGCCGAATCTTACTACAAAATGAATTGTTACTAGCTTTGGCATTCGGATAGCACACTATTTACCCAAGTAGATTTGCTATCTAGTTTGTTTCAACTCACTGCCAAAGAGAGGCATATGTAGACATCCCATTTTTGCACTTGCCTGATCAATCAACTCGTCAACCCGATTGCGATAATTTCCAATGATGGATGAATATTCCAATATTTTTTATTTGTTACTGGATGTGTTTCCAAAGTTCGGATAAGATATTTCAAACATGTAAAATTTAAAAATCATGATACGTTATGAAAATATGACCCAAAACATAGAAATAATCATTTTTTAGATAAAAAAAACTTTACGAGAAAAATCATTAAAAATGACTAAATTACCAAACTACCCCTAACATCAAAACATCCCTAGAGCCTACATTACTCTTAGAAAAATCCTTTCAAACACATAAAACAACAAATTAAAATCAAATAAACTATTTCGCTAATTTTCACAAAATTTGATAAAATTACGAAAATTCCCTCATAGGATCCACAATCATTTCACGATGAAAACCCATAAGTGACAAAAACCAATACTCTTATTAAAATTCTTATGAAAAATTAATTTTAAAACATTCCAAAACATTGAAAAACAACCTTTTAAACGTAAAAAACCTTATTGAGGGCAAAACGATAATTTTTCAAATCTTAAAAATCAAAAATTAAAAATTAAGAATTAAAATATTAATTAAAATAAAGTGAAATTTAATAAATTGAATTAAAATTTTTAAACAAATAAAATCAATTAATTAAGCTCACAGGTCAAATTGTAAGTCATAGTCCATTTATTTAAGTGGGGCCCGCATGATATTTAATAGAAAAACCTTCCACCAGGGGTCCAAAAGAATTAAAAATATAATCTAACAAAGAACCTGAAAGTGTACTCGATCCGCGGGGTCTGCGGATCCACTTTTGACTTTAAGGTTTGAGAGTTGCCACCTAATTATTATGGTCTAAGAACTGAACATCGACTCTAAACAAATAAGGAAAACTAATCTATAAAAGAAACTAGATCTGGGGATCATGTTACAGGATTATAAGGTATTAGGCACCAACCCCGCCCGGTAAACACCGGTCTCTACTATTTCCCAAAAAATAGATTACATTGCTAAAAGACCAAAAACAAATAAAAATAAATAAAAAAGTAAAAAAGAATACCTAGAGTTCGCAACGATTTATTCCCTCGATACTAGGGGGAGCAACCTTGTACGAGTTTCCGTGTTTTTCCTCCATCACTAGATCTACTTCGGATCTCCAAGATGAAATACCTCTTTCTTAGATCTGAGTATTTCCTAAGGTGGTGTTCGTTACCGCTTCAAAACGCGGCTTTCACTGTGTTTGCGGTGAAAAGTTGCGGTTCAATCTCTAATTACCGTTTGGTAAAAACAGCGTCAAAAATTTACGATTTGTAATTACGTTTGGAAACGCAAATTTTAGAAGCACTTGCAACCCATTTTTTTTTCCTATTTTTTTGTGTTTGCGGGAGAAGCAAACATCGAAAAAAATGGTTCAAGCAAAAAGACATTAATAGCCCCTGATCTTCTCTTCTCTGCCGACGGCTCTCGCATAGCTATCTTTCACGCAGCTCTCTCTCTCTCACAACTCTCTCTCCCACAGCAATCTCTACCTCTCTCTCTCTCTCTCTCTTCATCTCTTCGCTGTCAATAGAATCTCGATCACGCACGCATAGCTCTCTTATGCTTAAACTCACAGAGAGGGAGGGAGGAGAAAAAGTATGAAATGTTAATTGAGTTAAAGTTGCAGGCAACCAATATGCACCACATATTCAAAGCTTGGAAAACAAGTTTCATGTGTTCTTATTTTATAAGAAAAGCTACAAAATGTGTTCAGATCTGGACACATCATATCTAAAAGCACAAGTATATTATTTCTATAAAAAAGTAATAATCTTTTGATACTCTCTTTCTAAGAATGTCTGCCATATATTTAATTAGCTCATTAGCCTCATGATATTTGAAATATCTCTACGATTTTGAAGAAAACTCAATATAAAAATAAAATGATTAAATTTACAATTAAAAATTATTAAATCTAACAAGTAAAAGTCATTAATCGAACTATAGATTAGAAGTGTCAATAAGTCAATTTTGTTGATTTGATTTGGTTTCACACATGCCTAGAATTGAAACTTAAATAAAACCTTGATTTTGGTTAGGTTAATGAGAACCTTGGAATCATACCCAGCCCAAAGTTACAAGTACTTTATATACAATAGACAATCATTAAGATGGGCATATTTTTTTAATTAAGAAAAAAAGACGAGTATATGATAAGATAAATAAACATTTTTGGATGAAAAAATCCAACTTGTAGTATGTCGAATGAGAATTGATACCAACAATGACTTTTTTAATTAAATCAAATGTCTTATAAAATATATTAGAAAATTATAGTATGGTGTAAAAAATAAGAGAGATAAAAATAAAAATAAAAAAAAATTATATATATATATATATAGTTTTATATTTTAATTAAAATATGTTTATTTAAAATATTTCTTAGGTTTTTGTTTTCTAAATGATAAACCTATTTTTAATGAAATTGGTTACTTTGTACTGACTCGATTGTACCAAACATATCGTACCATCAACCAAAGATTTTACTCACTAAGCTAACTAGCAGTGGCATTGTTGGTAAGTGGGAGGAGGGCAACACGAGGAGATGCTGCCGAAATTTCTACAGAATTATAAATTTGTTATAATATTTGAAAGAATTTTTTTAAAATTAAAATAATTATTTTTATAAATTTTTAATATAAAATTATTATATTTATATATATTTAATGTAATTATATATTTATAAGGGTATTATGATAATTTTTTATGCATTCTGGGTGCACTATCAACCTTAAGGGTATTCTGATCATTTTTCCCTAATACAGCAGATTCTAGAAGCTGTATCAAACAATAATTACCAGATTCTGGTCAACAGCACAACACTTTTACAAAGCTCTATCAAATAAGATTTTTTGTCTTTTAGTTTCTGACAGTAGAAGCTGACAGTAGATTCAGGCGATTGAATCAAACGGGGCCTAAATTTTTTGATGGATTTCTAGGTGTTTTTTAAGGGTTTTTTGATGTTTTTTGAGTAAAAGCTAGGGCTTGGATGATAAGTAGGGAGTTAGGACTTCAAAATTAGTGTTTGGGGAAGGCTAGGGAGACTTTTTAACTTATTTTTTCTAGGGTTTATTTTGACCTACGAAATTAGGTTGTGGAGGCTCTCTATTTATAGAGTTTTTTGGGTAGAGTTAGTGTTTGATTAGGTTTCTTTTAGGGTTTTAATTAGGGTTTTGACTTTAATCTTATGAGATTGACTCGGTCTTTTTAGATTATGATTTTAATTAGGATTTTGACTTAAGTCTTATAAGATTGACTTGGTTCCTTTAGGGTTTTAATTAAGGTTTTGACTTAAGTCTTATGAGTTTGACTTGATTGTTTTAGATTAGGATTTTAACATAAGTCTTATGAGATTGACTTGGTCTTTTTAGAATAGGGTTTTGACTTAAGTCTTATGAGATTGACTTGGTTTAGGTTTTAAAATTAATTTTATCAAGGTTAATTAATATATTATTTATTAATTTCGAAACTAAAAATTTTAAAAATCAAAAAATTATTGTTTTGCCCCCGAAGAAAACTTTTGCGTTTCAAGTCAGTTTTCGATATTCCGGGATGTTTTGGAATTGATTTTTCGTAAGGAATTCAATGGCATTATTGATTTGTGTTATTTATGAAATTTTTTGGCGTGAAATGATTGTCAACCCTTATGAGGGGCATTTTCGTAATTTTATCGAATTTGGTGAAAATTAACGAAATGGTTTACTTGATTTCATTTTGTTATTTTATGTATTCGAATGGGTTTCCCTAAATGTAAGAAGGGCTCTAAGGATGTTTTGAGGTTAGGGGTATTTCGGTAACTTGGTCATTTTTTAGTGATTTTTATTGTAAAACTTCTTTTTGTCTGTGAAATGATGATTTCTATATTTTTGGGGTTATATTTTCCTAGCGTAGCGTGGTTTCTATAGTTTTGTTAGTTTAAGATATCTCATCTGAATTTCTGAAACATATATGGTTACAAATAAAGCATTGGAATAAACATCCATCATTGGGAATCATTGCGATCGGGTTAACGAGTTGATTAATCAGGCAAATACGAAGATGGGGTGTCTACAGATGCCCCTCTTTGGCCGAGGGTTGAAGCAAACTAAATAGCAAAATCTATTCTGGTAGATAGTGCGATATTCGAATGCCAAAGCTAATGATTGTTCATTTTGCAACCTGATTTAGCAATTTGTCGGGACGTTCGGATCCTTGAGTGTAAAACTTTCCTCGAACTAAAAGTTGTCAGGTCCTCGAGCGCGAGCTCTTACTAGCAATGTCAGATCCTTGAATTTTAGAAAATTCTCCCCCTGACTAATGGAACAAATGTGCACGTGTGTATTTGAGATTAATCTCAAAGGATCTGAGCAAAATTTAAGCAAAAATTGTGTAAAATCTAAGCATAATTGAGCATAATCTGGGCATTATCTGAGTATAAATTGAGCATAATATGAGCATATCTGAGCAAAAGTTGAACATCTTACTCTACATACCCTGGGTGAAAGAGTAATGAACAATTTTTTTTTTGAAGTCCTACTCTACCTACTTGGGGTGAAAGAGTAATGAACTATTTTTCTGGAAGTTCTATTCTACTTACTCGGGGTGAAAGAGTAATGAACTAATTTTCTGGAAGTTCTACTCTACCTACTCAGGGTGAAATAGTAATGAACTATTTTTTTGGAAGTTCTACTCTACCTACATAGGGTGAAAGAGTAATGAACTATTTTTCTGGAAGTTCTACTCTACATACTCAGGGTGAAATAGTAATGAACCATTTTTCTAGGAGTCCTAATCTACCTACTCAAGGTGAAAGAGCAATGGACTAATTTTCTAGAGTTCTAGTCTACCTACTCAGGGTGAAAGAGTAATGAACTATCTGAGTAAAATCTGAGCAAAATCAAAGAAAACTCTTGGCGGTATATGGCTGAGCATAATCCAAGAAAACCCTCGGTGGCAACTGGCTGAGAATAATCCGAGAAAACTCTTAGTGGCAACTGAGCAAAATTCGAGATAACCCTCGACAGTATCTGAGCAAAATCCGAGATAGCCCTCGGCGACAACTGAGCAAAATGCAAGAAAACCCTTGGCAGCATTTGTACAAAATCCGAGATTACCCTCAACGACAACTAAACAAAATCCAAGAAAACCCTTGGCGGCAACTGAGCAAAATCCGAGATAACCCTCGGCGGCATCTGAGCAAAATCTAAGAAAACCCTTGGTGGCATCTGAGCAAAATTCGAGATAACCCTCGACGGCATCTGAGCAAAATCCGAGATAACCCTTGGCGACATCTAAGAAAATTCTAAAATAACCCTCGACGACATCTGAGCAAAATCCGAGATAACCCTCGACAGCATCTGAGCAAAATACAAGAAAACCCTTGGCAGCAACTGAGCAAAATCCAAGAAAACCTTTGGTAGCAACTGAGCAAAATCCGAGATAACCCTCGGTGGCAATTAAGCAAAATCTGAGATAACCCTCTGTAGCATCTGAGCAAAATCTGAGATAATCCTCGGCAGTAACTGAGCAAAATCCTAGATAATCCTCTACGGTAACTGAGCAAAATTTGAGAAAACCCTCAGTGGTATCTGAGCATAATTTCGAGAAAACCCTCGACGGCATATGATTGAGTAAAACTGAAAATGAATGAATGAATCTGAGAAAGAATAATTGAAATTGACTCTAGAAAAGAATGATTGAATCTGGGAATGAATTGATCTAGGAAAAAATGATTGAAAATGAATCTGGAAAAGATGATTAAATCTGGGAATGAATAGATCTGGGAAAGAATGATTGAATCTGGGACTGAATAGATCTGGAAAAGAATGATTGAATCCGGAAAAGAAAGAATGCCCTATCTCCTATTCTAGGTGAAAGGGTAATGAGTTAATATCTGGGCAAAACCAAATATGAGATCAGAAACACTTTTATTTGAACCTCAAAGTCTTTCAAAATTTTATGAATTTTAACTTCTTTTGAATCTCAAGGATTTTCAAAAAAAAATTGCTATCAAGAGGGTAACCTTAAATTTGGGGTTCCCATTATCCTTTAAGATTAACATTGATCAAGTTTGATAACAAAATGCAATTAGTTTGACCGGAAACATTGTATTGAACACATCTTGTAAAAATAATGCCCCTAGTATAAGGGGAAAAACTACATATCAGAGAAGAAAGAAAGTGCCCTTTGTATGAAGGTTTGGAATATTTGATTACCACAAGCGCAATAAAGATTCAACTTTTAATTTCGACTTTTTATATTGAAGATTTTGAGTCAGGCTCAAGAAAACAAAATATTTCCTTTCGAGATTCATTGTAAAATCCACCATTTTCTTTCTTGGTTCACTTGGAAAAGTAGAAAATTTTCAGATCAATCATAGACGATGCTCATGACTTCTGAGTATTTGTTTGGTTTCAACTAGGTATTGAACTTGATTATTCGGACTTCAGACGTTTCGGCTCGAACTGTCTTTCCGTTTTTCAACACTATGGAGATTTTCTTCTGTTTTTCTTTGTTGCTCTAACTTTTGCCTAAATTGCCCTTTCAAGTTTTCAAACTAGCGAGTATGCTTTATCTTTTGTCTAGATCACCTTTTCAGGTTTTCAATCTAGCGAGCTTTTTTATTTACTCTGATTGTTGCCAAGACTGTCCTTTCAGATTTTCAACCTTACGAACTTGCCTTAATTTTTGTCTAAGTCGCCCTTTCGGGTTTTCAACTTAGTAGGTCCCATTTTTTTTCTTTTCTGAACTTCTGGAATTACAGTCTGATCATGCTTTACTATCTTCTTTGACTTTTCGCACGGTACTTTTGAGGACTTTTATGAGTAGGCTTAGGATTGGGTATAAAAATGTTCAAAATCTTGAATCCCCCTTGTGTGGCATTTTCTCATAAATTTTCTTTTTTCCTTTAAATTTTGTTCCCCATTTTGACAATATTTGAATTTTATTTGTGGGAAAAAATTTTATTTTTATTTATTTTTTATTTTTTATTTTTGATGTAGTCGGGCCTGAAGTAATTTCTCAGGTTGCCTACGTACCCCAGAATTTTGGAATCAGACCAAAACGTAGTTCGAATTCTTCCCTCCCCTAGGTTAGGTGATCGAGCTGAGAAAGAAAAAAACATTTTTTTTAACTGCAAAGGGCTGAGAAAGGAGATATTGAATTGGGTAGCAGGAAAATTGATTCGGCCAAAGATGGTCTCCGTAATTGTAGTACCACTTGATCTGGTCAAGGTTGGTTGGTTCTGGTAATTTGGTTCCATCATGATCTTGAAGTTTGGTAGCTTTTCTCGGTTATATTTTTTTGATGATGAACAGACCTCCCCAATTTGGTTTGAACTTCCCTCTAGGATCAAAGATAAGTACCCGATTCTTTTTGAGTACCAAATCCCCGACTTGTAAGTAACGAGCTTTGATCTTTTTCTCAAATGCACGGGTACAAAGCTCTTAGTCATTTTTCTTCGATCAGATTTAATTCTTCATACCATTGATGAACCCAATCTGCTTCTAACAACTTACTTTATAACAAGACCCTGAGAGACGGGATTTCTATTTCAACTAGCATGACTGCTTCAATGTCATACACTAAGGAGTAGGGAGTAGCTCCAGTAGAGGATCGAATTGAAGTTTGATATGCCCATAGTGCAAATGATAATTTTCTGACCAATCTTGATATGATTGACACGTTTTCCTGATGAATGTCTTCAGATTCTTATTGGCCGCTTCAATTGTTCCATTGGTTTGAAGACGATAAGGAGATGATTTATGGTGCGAGATTTTAAACTTTGAAATAGAGTAATGACTTAAACTTTGAAGTACGACCCATTATCAGAGAATCAGTTCAAAAGGTACCCCCATATCAATTGATAATATGTGATTTGCAACTCAAGATGCAGTGAGGATAGCAATGATACATTCTATTGAAATTTTCATCTCATCGGGCGAGTATATATTCCGTGTTGAACAATACCCAAGCTTGCACTTAACATATCCTCATCAGACCACGTGAATAAGTCTTTTGAAATTTCTGAGTAAATTCATTATGCCCGACTCTTATCTTCTTGTTCAGGAGAGAAATCTATCAAATTATTAGTTAATTAGTTAATATGCTCGAGGTATTCAAATATTTCCTTTATCCAATCAAATTCAGATGGGATGACAACACTTCTATAGAATCGACAAACTAACTCGACTCAACAGGAAAAGAGTAGACTCGATCTAAAGAAGACATAACTTGACTGAAAAAATGACACAAGCTAACCCAAATGAATCATGAAAACTCAAGACAACTACCCACAACGGGCTTGATTAAGACTGAGGATTGAGACATTACTTACAACCGGCAGAACTGAGGTACTGTGATCTTCTGGGAACAACTGTGTAATTTTACAAGATTTTGGGGTAATTTCTAACAATTCACTTGGTATTGACGTTCGTTCTAACTGACCGGATTTACAACCCTATTTAGACGATGGACGATTGAGCTTAGGTACAATGATAACCTTGTAACCCAATCAAATGTGGATTATAAATTTCAGTATTACCCCTTGATAACATTTTAAATGAATCCCGAGATTTTATCAAATTCTGTGCACCAATTCATTTAGGAAAATAATTTTATTGCAATATAGAATAAAAACTTTTACAAATCTGATTATTTTTTTGCAAGTCCTTTTCTTTTTAGAAAAATACATTTTGATAATTTTTCAAAGTCCATGCAAAATATAAATTTTTTGTAAACATATTTTAGAAATTTTCTAAAGTATATGCAAAAAAATAGATCTTTTGTAAATCATTTTTCCTTCATTCTTTTCTTTGGAAAAATATTTTCTTCTAGAAAACATTTCTTTTAAAATGGGTTGAAACCCGAATTAGAAAAGAATTCCTATTCCATTTTGATTTAAATAGCCTAGCCCACCATAATTGTTGGATCAAGATGGAGTGGGTCATTATCAATCATTGCCAAGTTTTTTTTAACATGAACTCTTTATTGGGTTGGTGCACCCAGTAATACAGTAATTTTGAATAAGTTTTAAACAAAAAGATTGCTCCTTGATGACAAAATTGTACATTCCGGATCTCATCATTTGTAATGTCCATTTCCAACAAACAACTGGGAACACCCATGATAAGTTCAAGTCGTGACCTATGGGGAGGTAGACTCTAGGTTTACTACATGCAATACAATTTATCTGGCTACCCTTGGCCAAGTGCACCTATATACCTCTTGATACGTGGTGACTTGGTTTGATATAACGTATAGGTGATAATCTAAAACTCCAATCCACTTCTCTAAAGTAAAAAACAGCCAGTTTAATCCCCAGATCAGATGTGGTGCGCGATGTCTGAGCAAAGGCACTCTTAAATCACCTCTTTTCTAGAATAGACGTAGTTTATCCTCTTATTATCGTAGTACATCGGAGCAGGATCTCGCTTAGGCATTGGTTTTGACCAAGAAGTGCAATTGATGTACTTATATTATCTTTGATATACCTATGGGTACGAGTAAAGAGTTGTAGCTTTCATAAATGGTTTGGCATCCCACAAGGGGACCGACCACATACTAGTACTACGTTGGCAAACGGGACATGTGACTGTGCGGCTTACAATATGTTAAAGACTCAGGTCGGTCCAGCCTGAATGCATCGATATACCTTTCAGAGTCACCTGATCAGACGGTACTGATGCCCCAATTTAATATACCCAAGGTACGTGACTGAAGTTATGGTTTTCTTGAATGACGTCGCATCTCCAAAGAGATCGGGCCACGCACTAGTACCACGTTTGCTATATGAGACATGCAAGTGTGCAAAACAATAAACGTGCTAGTGGTGTGTGCAAAACAGGGTGGGGTGTGCCCGGGGTATTTTTCAGATAAATGGGCCCATAGGCTATAGCAATCAATTGACATTCCAACATGTAATATCAATCAAGATCACAAAAGATATCTAACAATGCATAATCAAGATCAAGATAAGAAGATATTATCAAACATGATATCACTTATCATAACATGCCTTAAAGCACTTATAAGGATCAACTATCAAAAATTCAACCACATGATCGAATCAAACAAGGCATCAAAAGGGGCCATCCGCCCAAGTTAGCACATGATATGTAAAAGCATGGGTTTTTTGAGTCCACTAAGTTGATTTGACAATTTTTTTATTGGGCACACCCATTTGTCGAAAATTTTATATAAAATTCCCTTACTTTATGAAGTTTGTCACCCAACAAACCTAGGATGAAAACAAAGCTTTCCCAACTAGCACAATATAATTTCAAATTTTACTAAGGGTCAACTCGTCAATGTGATCAGCTCATCGATAATCCAATTCCAAAACTTTTTTTTTCTTGAAAATTTTATTTTAAATATTCTTAAAAATTTGTCCGCCACAAACATGTGACATTGGATCATGATATTAGATGCCACGTGGCTAGATCAATGACCTTTAGCAATATTTGAAATCTTACTAACTAGTGAGGAAAGTAATTTTTTTTGTTAAATGTGTTGCTGCCAGCACAACACTCACAACTCAAAGAATGTGCGTGACATCATCCTATTATGATTTTTTTTATTGCTATCAACCCATAGCACTCACAGCAACATGTTTTTATGTTTTTATATGCTGCCAGCACACATCAAAAGAATGCAATTCTTTTTTCCTTTTTTTTTTCTTCATTTAAAAAAACTCACTAGCTGTTGCTAGCACACATGCATACGTTTGGTAGCATCATTGTGTCGTCATAGACTTGGTCTATTGTTTCTAGCATCATTGGAGATTGTGGGTCCAATATACCTCAATCATCCAACGCCTTGGCCTCCTCTCCATAGCAGAATTTCCTTAATTTTGTTGAGGTGTTGCACCACAACAAAGTTTTCTTTGTTCTCTTCTTTCTTGGGCTCGGCTACAGCATGTGCAGCACCACCAACGTTGCTGCCACAGCTATCGAGGTACCATCAACAGAAGGAATGGAAGCCAAGTTCTCCCTCGCTCTCTCCACTGATCTCGATTCTTGTTCTTCGAAGAGGAATCAAAAAAGTATTTTAAGGAATCGATAAGGAATTTGGATTCCGTGAACCTTAATTCCGCTATTAATTTGGATTTCGATTCTCTCTCGATAATCCGAGATTTTTTTTCTCAATCTTTTCTTTATAATCCTAATTCTTGGAAGTGGATTCAAGAAAGATCAACTTTCTGTGTGAGTGCTTTAGTTCAATTCAACAACGACGTTTTCATGGGTGAAATTTTAATGTGACCATCTGTTCAAGCCCCAATTTGAATTTAAGTTTTTTTTTTATTCACATTCTCTGTACCCCTAATTAGATCAATCAAAAGCCCTCTCGTTGATGAAATTGAATCCAATAAAGAAATCCCCACAGTCAAAATCTGAGTATAAGTTGAAAGAAACCTCCAATCGTTTATAGATTGAAGACAACAAAGACTTGATTTGAGTCAGAAATCATGGATGATTACGTAAATTTGTTCTGAATTCGAAAAACCAAGAGATAAGGATCCTACTTGCCTAGAAGATTTACAGATTTTGGACCCTAATTGAGATAGAGAGAGAGAGAGAGAGAGGTTAGAGAGGCGTCCTCTCTGTTTGTTGTTTTTCATCTTCTTCTTTGTGGAGAAGAAGATAAAAACAGTAAAAACTGTTTTCTACTAACGACATCATGAAAAAAAAATTTTGATTTTGATTTTTTTTTTCTTGAAATCCTCTCATCATCACGAACAACATTAAAAAAGGCAAATTTTTTATTTCTTAACGCATCACTCAGGAATAATTTATTTGATAAGAAGATGAAATATAAAAAATCATTTTCTGCTAACGGCACATCACGAAAAAAAAAAAATTATGATTTTTTTTTGTGATTTTTTTTTCTTCGAATCCTCTCCTCATCACGAACAACATTAAAAATGATAATTTTTTTATTTCTTACCATATCACTCACAAATAATTTATTTTCATAACTTACCACCCATACATATTAATGTGCTAAAAAAATTCATCCAAGAAAAAAATCCATAACTTTCATTCCATCCTCAATTCATATGTCAATCTGAATATTTCATTGTTTAGAGTCATCCCAAAATGACCCTAGATTGAACCATAAAAAAAAATGTGCCAAAACAAAATATTCAAAATCTAAACAAGTGATTAATAATTAAGCCAAGAAGGGTGATAAAAAATAAAAATAAACAAATAAACAAACAATTAAAAATTAAAAATAAAATAAAAATAAATAAATAAATAAATTAGGTCGTCTTGGCAATGCTTCCCATATTTGGGACTTTTCAAGTCTGATCCTCAATAGTCCCCAGTGGAGTCGCCACTGAAAGCGCCCTCGATCAGCGGGGTGAGCGGATCCACTTTTGACTTTGAGGTTTGGGAGTCGTCACCTAGTTATTAAGGTCTAGGAACCGAACATCGACTCTAAACAAATAAGGAAAACTAATCTACAAAAGAAACTAGATCCGGAGATCATGTTACGGGGTTGGAAGGTATTAAGCACCAACCCCGTCCGGCAAACGTCAGTCTCTACTATTTCCCAAAAAATAGTTTACATTGTTAAAAGACCTAAAACAAATAAAAATAAATAAAAAGTAAAAAAGAATACCTAGAGTTCACAACGATTTCTTCCCTCAGTAATAGTAGGGAGCATCTTTGTACGAGTTTCCTTATTTTTCCTCCGTCATTAGATCTACTTCGGATCTCCAAGATGAAGTACATCTTTCTTAGATCTGAGTATTTTCTAAATTTTTTGATGAATTTCTAGATATTTTTGAAGGATTTTTTGATATTTTTTGAGTAAAAACTGGGGCTTGGATGATAAATAAGGAGTTAGGACTTCAAAATCAGGGTTTGGGGAAGGTTAGGGAGACTTTTTGACTAATTTTTCTAGAGTTTATTTTGACCTACGAAATTAGGTTGTGGAGGCTCTTTATTTATAGAGTTTTTTTGCGTAGAGTTAGTGTTTGATTAAGTTTTTTTTAGGATTTTAATTAGGATTTTGACTTTAGTCTTATGAGATTGACTTGGTCTTTTTAGATTAGGATTTTGACTTAAGTCTTATGAGATTGACTTGGTTCCTTTAAGGTTTTAATTAGGGTTTTGACTTAAGTCTTATGAGCTTGACTTGGTTGTTTTAGATTAGGGTTTTGACTTAAGTCTTATGAGATTGACTTGGTCTTTTTAGATTAGGATTTTGACTTAAGTCTTATGAGATTGACTTGGTCTTTTTAGATTAAGGTTTTGACTTAAGTCTTATGAGATTGACTTGATTTAGGTTTTAAAATTAATTTTATCAAGGTTAATTAATATTTTATTTATTAATTTTGAAATTAAAAATTTTTAAAATTGAAAAATTATCGTTTTCCCCCAAAGAGAACTTTTGAGTTTCAAGTCAATTTTCGATGTTCTGGGATTTTTGGTATCGATTTTTCATAAGGAATTCAATGGGATAATTGGTTTGTGTTATTTATGAAATTGTTTGACGTGAAATGATTGTCAACCCTTATGAGTGGTATTTTTGTAATTTTGTCGAATTTGGTGAAATTGACGAAATGGTTTACTTGATTTCATTTTGTTGTTTTATGTATTCGAATGGGTTTTCCTAAGTGTAAGGGGGGTTCTAAGGATGTTTTGATGTTATGGGTATTTTGGTAATTTAGTCATTTTTTAGTGATTTTTATCGTAAAGCTTATTTTTGTCTGTGAAATGATGATTTCTATGTTTTTGGGGTTATATTTTCCTAGCGTAGCGTGGTTTCTATAGTTTTGTTAGTTTAAGATACCTAATCTGAATTTCTGAAACATATCTGGTTACAAATAAAGCATTGGAATAAATATCCATCATTGGGAATCGTTGCGACCGGGTTGACGTGTTGATTAATCAGGCAAGTACGAAAATGGGCTGGCTACAGAACCCTCCACTGGAGGTTGTTTAAAAACTAAAAAATTCTCATTCTACATAGGTCAAAATTCAAAATTCAAAATTTAAATAAAACCTAATTAAATCCTAATCTAAACAAACCTTATCTCTAAGAGACCAAATCCCCTAGTCTCCCAAAAAAACTCCTTAAAAAGAAGCCTCCACCACCTTAATTCGTAAGTCAAGAAAAATCATAACAAAAAGAGGCTAAAAATTTTCCCCAGACTTTCCAAAACCTTAAATCTGAAGCCCCAAGTCCATACGTAATACTTAAACCCTATTTTTTTACCTAAAAAACACATAGAAATTCTTAAAACACCCCGAAAAATCAGAAAATATTCAGATCTAGAAGAAGAAAATATCATCTAGTAGATCGAAAGCAGATTTAACGATAGATTTAACAAAAGTAGGAAGATTTACACGAGGAATGCTCTCCGTCAATTTCTGAGGGAATCGACCGTCACAATCACTCAGGTAAAAAAGGTAATTTTTTAATTTCATTTTTAATTCTTAGGTCGTTTTTTCTTTACAGTGTAAATTTTTTGAAAAAAGTAGAAACTGGCGTTCGCCTAAAAAGATTGGTGTCTAACACCTTCCAATCTCATAACGTGATCCCCAGACTCATAGTTTTTTTTTCATGATTTAGTATCGCTTATCCGTTTAAAGTCAATGTTTTGGTTCCTAAACCGTAAAACAAGGTGGCCACTCCCAAAAAAATAAAAAACAGATCTGCACTCGTGGATCCTCTTGCTTTCAATTATATTCATTTAGAACAGTCTTTTAGAAAATAAATTGGCTAATCGAATAGGGTTGGACCAGACCCATTAGCTTCGACGATTTGAGTCAATCGAAGAAACTTAATTTTAAGAAAACCAATTGACCTACCTAGTTCTACCATTTCAACTGGTTTAACCAGGGTTTGTGAAAAGACTAGTCCAATTTTTGGGTGATGTTTAAATACCCCCTCACAATTTATGTGGTGCTCCGCCAAATGTTAACACAAATCCCCACGTCAGATCTCGAGGTACTAGGTGGCACCTCAAAATTTTAGCATAGTCTTATATGTTTATGTTAGCATTCCAATGCATTCAACTTGCACCGGATAAACGACATACAATCCTGCATATAAACGTACAAAATAGAATACTAACGGAAGCCTATATACATCTAATAACGTACAAAAATTAGAGTGCGGAAGAAGAAGTTTATATACACGATTATACAGAAATTCCTCACTCTAATAAAATTCCTAACACTCAAAACCAAAATCTATATTATTCTTGGACGAATCGACACCACTAGGGATAATAACCCAGTACTCACCAGGTAATGGACTCTGGTAGTATATTTGACCCACCAGATGGTCCTCACTCACTGGTTCTACGCCCGTCTCGCCAATTACAGGCTTTGAAGCTAAAAAAATTAGGAAAGAACGGGTGTGTAACAATGGTTACCTAGTAAGGAAACAAACAATTTCTACCAATAACCTTTTCTAGCATGAACGAATAAGCATACTAAATCATTTTAACATATGCAAAATTTTACAGAATAAACTATGATTAACTGGTACATATAGTTAGGGATAAGCAACTAAACATTTTAAAACTGACATTACATCAATCAACAATACTTATTATAGCATTTTTTTCATATACAAATCTAATTGACTAAATAGAAACATTAAACATATATTTCATTTTATATATCGAAGTAAGACAACAAATACATAATACACTATGGTGGAGTATTGAAATTAGAGAGTTGGGATTCACGACTGGATTGTTCCCAATTGGTACATGATGTTATAATTCTTCTTTGGCTTTTAGTTCCTGATTTTGTTGTCGGTTGTTGCACTTATCACGTTTGATTGACCATTTATCCGGTTCAAGCTGATTGTTTGACCTGACCATAAGCAATGGGTCTCTTTTCGATATGTCAGAATGTTCGACTACTATAGATTGTTAGTGATCACTGACTAATCATCTTCGTCTATACCTATCAGGCGTACATGTGATTTCCAAATATACAAACCATTCGTATATGACCACCTTCACATTACAAATTCAATGGTGAAGATAAAAAAGGAATAACCCGGATTCTAGTTGTGATTGCACTCTCAATAACGTCCCATACCACGTATGAGCTTGGTGGTCCCTACCGTACATCCTAGGAGAGTATACCACTCTGGATGATATAACGCACTATCCCTTCAGGCATTCACAAACTCTTTAACAACTCACACAATAGCTATATATATATATATATATATATATATTATTTTCATTTAAAAATAAAAGAGAAATTAATAAAACAAGATTGAGAATGGATATCCAGTTTTCTACCATGCAAGTGTTGCCACCCGACCTAAAATAAATAACAGAACGGAAAAATAAATAGTGCCTCGCATTAATAGAAAGTAAATAAACATGCAACCAGTAATATTATTCTTGGATATCCATTTACCAACCTACACACAACACAATAATGTAAAATGCAGACATCACCCCTCGGGTGTGACTCTGACATTTTACTGTTTAATACCATTTTTCCCTTTTTTCGATTTTTAAAATTTTCAATCTCTCAAATAAAAATTCATTTTCTGATATTCATCAACTCAATATGAGTTCATTTAATATTAAATCATATTTTCCAATTATGAAATTCATTTTTATCAATAACATCGAAAAAGTATAAAATTTATATTAAAACATGGTCCGAGCGGTGCATAGGAACCAACTGACGGAAATAACTGAAAGCACCCTCGATCCACGGGGTGCGCGGATCCGCTTTTGACCCTTGAGGTTTGGGTGTCGCCACCTAGTTATTAAGGTCTAGGAACCAAACTAACTCTAAGAAAGGCAAACATTACTAATTTACGAAAGAAAAAAGGATTCGGCGATCAAGTTACGGGGTTAGAAGGTGTTAGGCACCAACCCCGCCCAGTCAAAGCCGGTCTCTACTAACTTCCCAAATAAATTACATTGCTAAAAAAACCTAGATAATAAAAAAAAAGTAAGAAGTTATACCTTTCCGATAGCAAAGACCTTGTTCCCTCAGATCCGACAAAAATTGCTCCTTGTACCGTACTCCTTGCTTCGTTTTATCTCCGGATTTGATTTCTGATCTCCGAGGTAAGGTATCTCTTTTTTTTCTGATCTGGATTCTTCGAGTTTGTTATGGATTTTGGGGTATTTTTGAAGGCTTTTAGGTATTTTTTAGGCTAAAATTGAAACATGGGTGTTAGGTAAGGAGTTAGGACTCCAAAACTAGGGTTTATGGGAGGCTAGGGGGGCTTTTAGACCTACTTCTCTTAGGGTTTTTGATTTGATACGAAAATAGGGTGTGGGAACCTCTATTTATAGATTTTTTTTAAGGGTTGATTTGGAAATAGTTAGTGGTTAATTAAAGTTCTTTTAGTTAGAATTGTGTTTTAGTTAGAATTATTTTGGGTAGAATTGTGTTTTAGTTAGAACTCTATTAGAAAGAATAGAGTTATTATTTAATTAGAACTCTATTAGGGTTTTGACTTTTGGTCTTATTTGATTGACTTTTAATATTTTGACTTTAGTCTTAATTGATTGACTTTTAATATCTTGACTTTAGTCTTGCTTAATTGACTTTAATACCTTGACTTTAGTCTTGCTTAATTGACTTTAAATTTTTGGAGAACCCCCTCTATTATATCTTTAATTCTTTGGACCCCCAAATGGAGGGGTTCTTAAAAAAATATCTCACGAACCCTCAACAATTTTTCATAAGAGTCCGATTGATCGATATTTTTTAATTCAAAATTTTAAATTAATTTCATTAATGTTTCACTTTAATTATTTAATATTTTATTTATTAATTTCAAAATTTTTAATTATGAAAATTGTGAAATTATCGTTTTGCCCCCGGAGAGGACTTTACACGTTTTAAGTCGGTTTTTAATGTTCTAGGATGTTTTAGAATCGATTTTTCGTAAGGAAATCAATGTGAATGTTGGTTTGTGTCATTTATAAAAAATTTTGTATGAAATGGTCATGAACTTTATGAGGGGCATTTTCATAATTTTGTCAAATTCTGTGAAAATTGACGAAATGATTTATTTGGTTTCGATTTGTTATTTTATGTGTTTGAATGGGTTTTCCTAATCGTAACATAGGCTCTAGGATTGTTTTGATGTTAGGGGTATTTTGGTAATTTGATCAATTTTTTTATCGTGAAGCTTCTTTTTGTTTATAAGATGATAATTTCTATGTTTCTGGGATTGTATTTTCCTAGCGTAGCGTGATTTCTTAGTTTTATCAGTTCGAAATACCTTATCCGGATTTTTGAAACATATCTGGTAACAAAGTAAAACAATGGAAATAACATCCATCATTGGGAATCATTGCGATCGGGTTGGCGAGTTGATTAATCAGGCGGATGCATAAATGGGGTGTCTACAGATGCCCCTCTTTGGCAGAGGGTTGAAGTAAACTAGATAGCAAATCTATTTTGGTAGATAGTGCGATATCCGAATGCCAAAGCTAGTAACAGTTCATTTTGCAGCCTGATTTAGCAATTCGTTAAGGTGTTCGGATCCTTGAGGGTAAAACTCTCCTCGAACTAAAAAATGTCAGGTCCTTGAACAGAGCTCTCACTGACGGTGTCAGATCCTTGAATTTTAAAAAATTCTCCTTGACTGATGTAACAACTGTGCAAGTGTGTGATTTAAAATCTAAGAGATTAAATTGGAACTGAGTAAAATCTGAGCATAATTTGAGCACAATCTGAGCATAAACTGAGCATAATTTGAGCATAAACTGATCATAATTCCAAGAAAACCCTCGACGGTAACTGAGCAAAATCCAAGATAACCCTTGGCGGCATCTGAGCAAAATCCAAGATAACCCTTGGCGGCAACTTAGCAAAATCCAAAATAACCCTTGGCGACAATTGAGTAAAATCCAAGATAACCCTTGGCGGTAACTGAGCAAAATCCAAGATAACCCTTGGCGGCAACTGAGCGAAATCCAAGATAACCCTTGGCGGCAGAGGAATAAAGGAATTTTGGGAAATAATGAATGAATTTGGAGAAGACTGATTAGAATGAATCGGAAAATGAATAAATCAGGAAGATAATGAATCTGGAAGAGAAATGATCGAATCCAAGAATGATTGGATCTGGAAAAAGAAACTGGAAATGCCATATTTCCTAATGAGTCAAATGTGAGATCCGAAGTGCTTTTGTTTGAACCTCAAGTTTTTATCCAAAAAGTTTCATGAATTTAAAACCTGAGTTTTTATTTCTTTTACACTTCAAGGTTTTTTTTTTTTTTTGAAAAACTGTTATCAAGAGGGTAACCTTAAATTTGGAGTTCTCATCATCTTTTAGGATTAACATCGCTCAAAAATAAAATGCCCTTAGTTTGACAATGAACGTGGCATTAGAGATAATTGAACACATCATGCAAAAATAAAAAAATACCCTAGTATAAGGGGGAAAAAGTTACATTAAAGAAGAAGAAAAATACCCTTTGTATGAAGGATTGAAATATTTGATTACTACAAGCGCAATAAAGACTCAACTTTTAATTTTGATTAATTTTATTGAAGGTTTTGAGTCAGGCTCAAGAGAACAAAATATTTCCTTTTGAGACTCATCATAGAATTCACCCTTCTCTCCATTGGTTCACTCGGGGAAGCAAACATTTTCAGATTGATCGTAGACAAGATACTTGTGGCTTCTGAGTCTATACTAAGTATTGAACTTGATTATTCAGACTTCTGATGTTTCGGCTCGGACTGCTCTCAGTTTGGGATCTTCTACTATTTTTCTTTATTGCTCTAACTTTTGCCTAGATCGCCTTTTCAGATTTTCAATCTATCGAGCTTACTCTAGCTTTTGCCTAGATCGCCTTTTCAGGTTTTCGATCTAGCGAGATTTTTTTTTTTTTGACTCTGATTGTTGTCAAAGTTGTCCTTTCAGATTTTCAACCTTGCGAGCTTGCCTTAATTTTTGCCTAAGTCTCCCTTTTCAGGTTTTCAACTTTGCAGGCTTCATCATTTGTTATATTTTTTCTTCTCCTCTGAACTTCTAGAGTTGCTGTCTGATCATACTTTGCTATCTTCCTTGACTTTTCGTACGGTACTTAGGAGGACTCTTATAGGTAAGCTTAGGACTGGGTATGAAAAGAAAGGCATTTTGAGGGTCAAAAATCCAAATTCTCCTTGCGTGGCATTTCCTTTTAAATTTTTTTCTTTTTTCTTAAATTTTCTTCTCCATTTTGGATTTCTTTTTCTTTTGAATTTATTGTGTGGGGAAATAGATTTTTTTTTTGATGTGGTCGGGCCTGAAGTAACTTCTCAGGTTGCCTACGTACCCCAAATTTTTGGGATCAAACCAAGACGTAGTTCGAATTTTTCCCTTCCCTAGGTTAGGTGATCGGGCTGAGAAAGAAAAAAACATAATTTTTATTTTTGAAAAAGGCTGCAAAGGGGTTGAAAAAGGATATGTTGAACTGGGTAATAGGAGAATTGATTCGGCCAAAGATGGCCTCCTTAAATGTAGTACCGTTTGATTTGGTCAAGCTTGGTTAATTCTGGTAATTCAATTCCATCATGATCTTGAAGCCTGACAGTTTTTCCTGATAATATTTCTTTGACGATGAACGGACCTCCCTAATTTGATTTGAACTTCCCTCTAAGGTCGAAAATAGGTGTCCGATTCTCTTTGAGTACTAAATCCCCGACTTGTAAGTGACGAGCCTTGATCTTTTTGTCAAATGCGCGGGTGACTCTTCTTTGATAAGCTTGCACATGATACAACGCTTTTAGTCGTTTTTCTTCGATCAAATTCAGTTCTTCATACCGTTGGCGAACCCAATTTGCCTCTGACAACTGACTTTCTAATAAGACCCTGAGAGATAGAATCTCCATTTCAACTGGCAAAACTGCTTCCATGCCATACACTAAGGAGTAGAGAGTAGCTCCAGTAGAGGATCGAATTGAAGTTCGATATGCCCATAATGCAAATGGCAGTTTTTCTGACCAATCTCGATGTGATTGACACATTTTCCTGAGGATAGTCTTAATATTCTTGTTAGCTACTTCGACAACTCCATTAGTCTGAGGGCGGTAAAGAGATGATTTGTGGTGTGAGATTTTGAACTTTGAACACAATTTGATAACCTCAGCTTTGATGTGCGACCCGTTATCAGAGATCAACTCTGAAGGTACCCCGTATCGACTGATGATGTTTGTTTGAATGAACTTTGCAACTCGAGACGCAGTGAGGACAGCATAAGAGGCAGTTTCGACCCATTTGGTAAAATAATCGATGGCAACTAGAATGTATTCATGCCCGTTTGACGCCTTAGGCGATATTTTACCAATAATGTCAATTCCTCAGACTGAGAATGGCCATGGTGAAGTCAGACCCACTAATTGAGATGGTGGCACATGTATAAGGTTCGCATGTATTTGGCACTTATGACAGGTTTTGACCATGTGATGACAATCTGTTTCCATCATGGGCCAATAGTATCCTTGTCTCATAATCTTCTTAACTAATATTTTTCCACTCATGTGAGGGTCACATTCTCCTGAATGTAGTTCAATCATTATCTGTTCAGCTTGATTTTCATCAACGCACGACAAGTAAATCCCATCATAAGACCTTTTATATAAACTTCCTACGCACAAGATGAATTGAGATGCTAATCTTAGTAGGGTTTGTCGTTCCTTTCTCAATGCTTCTTTCGAGAATTCTTATTTTTCCAACATTCTCTTTATATCTGTGTACCATGGCTTTCCATCGGGTAGTCGAGTAGCAATGTTGATCTGATGACAGTATGCGGGTTTGTCTTTGACTTCAACAGTGATCGGCCTCAATTCCATGTCAGGGGGTAAATGGATCATTGAAGATAAAGTTTCTAAGGAGTCAACAAATCTGTTATCCTCCCTTGACAAGTGTTGGAATAGGATAGCTTTAAACTTACTGACTAAGTTTAACAAATACTCATGATAAGATTTCAGCTTTTCATCCCTAGTCTTCCATTCTTCCAATGACTGATGTATGACCAAGGCTGAATCCCCAAGAACTTCGAGCCATGCGATGCACGCCTCATATTCAGTCGTGTTATTAGTGTTCGAAAAGGCTAATTTAATAGCGATAGGAATGTGGCATCCTTCCGGAGAAAATAGGACTGTCCCTATTCCATACCCATTTTGATTAGCGGCTCCATCAAAGTACAACTGCCATGTTTGGTTCTGCGGTTCTCCTTTAACGTGCAAGATGTTCTCATCAAGGAATTGATCAACAGGCTTTATTCCTTCTGCTATAGGGTGATCTGCCAAGCATTCTGCTACAGCTCTTTCTTTGATAGACTTCTATGTAACATGCGTGATGTCAAACTCTGATAGCAATAATAACCATCGCGCGGTTCTCCTTGTCAATGCCGGCTTCTCGAAAAGGTACTTGAGAGGATCCATCCGAGATAACAGGATAATTGAATGAGACAGTATATAGGGCCGGAGTCTCTGAGTAGCCCATACCAGTGCTAAGCAAGTTTTTTTCGAGAGATGAATACTTTCGTTCATATTCTAACATCTTTTTATTGATGTAGTATATAGCCCTTTCTTTGCGAGTATCTTTATCATACTGTGCAAGCATGCATCCCATAGCTTCTTCTGTGACTGACAAATAAAGAAGAAATGGTTCACCCGGTGTAGGTGGGACCAAAATAGGTGGGTTTAAGAGATACTCCTTGACTTGGTCGAAAGCCTTTTAACATTGCTCATTCCAAACTGTTGGTTCATTCTTCTTGAGAAGTTTGAAAATAGGTTCACAGACGTTGGTGAGTTGAGCGATAAATCTGCTAACATACGGGATTCTGCCCAGAAAACCTTGAATCTGCTTTTCAGTCTCAGGCGGCGGCATCTCTTGGATAGCTTTAATCTTCACAGGGTCTACTTCGATCCCTCTCTGACTGATGACAAATCCCAATAGTTTTCCAGAAGTTACTCCAAATACACATTTCTGTGGGTTGAGGCGGAGTTGGTACTTTTGAATCCTTGTGAGAAATTTTTCTAGCGCAGTAACGTGCCCCAGTCGTTCCTTAGATTTGACTATCATATCATCTACATAGACTTCAACTTCCTTGTGTATCATGTCATGTAGTAAAGTCGTGTCTGCTCTTTGATAGGTGGCTCTAGCGTTCTTCAAACTGAAAGGCATGACCTTGTAGCAAAAGGTTCCCCACTGTGTGATGAATGAAGTTTTTTGCATATCTCGAGGGTCCATTTTTATCTGATTGTACCCTGAAAATCCATCCATGAAGGACAACAATGTGTGTCCTGCTGTACTGTCCACTAGAACATCTATGTGTGGTAAAGGGAAACTATCCTTTGGGCTTGCTTTAGTTAAGTCTCTGAAATCCACACACATTCTAACTTTTTCATCTTTTTTTCGGTACTGGGACGACATTAACAATCCACTCAGGGTATTCTACTACTTCAAAAAATCCAGCGTTAATCTGCTTTGTAACATCTTTTTTGATTTTCAAAGTCCATTCCGGCTTCATACGTCGAAGTTTCTGTTTGATTGGTCGAGCATCAGGATATAATGGAATCCGATGTTGGACAATATCTGTGCTTACCCTCGGCATATCCTCGTAAGATCACGCGAATACGTCTTTGAACTTTCTAAGCAAGTCTACTATCCCTTTGCGTTCATCGGGAGATAAAGTGACTCCTATCCGAATTTCCTGAGGACTTTCTTTTGTTCCGAGGTTGATAACCTCTACTTCTTCTATTAGAGGTTGAGCCCGAAGTTCCTCTTCTTGTTCAAGTAATTTGATTATTTCAGGGGGAGGTTCCTCGTCAGAAGATTCTCCCTCCGAAACCAGTTTATTAGTTAAATTATTATTGCGCTCGGGGTAATCAAAATTTTTTTTCATTTCATTAAAAAGAGATGGGGTAACAGGACTCATTGCAGACTTGACAGACTTACTTGACTCAGTAGGAAAAACAGACTCACTAGAAATAACAGACTCAACAGAAATAATTAACTTACTCGACTCAATAGAAATAAAGGACTCAACTGGCATGTCAGACTGAACAGGACTAATGGGACCGACAGACCCAGCCTTGACATGCAACACAGGACTGATTACATGATAATTTGATAGAGACCCAACAACGGGTTTGATTACAGACTGAGGATTTGGGATCCCTTTCTCAACTGACAACACTAAGATACTATGATCTTCAATGAATAGCTGATCGATGTTGAGGGAGTCCAGATCGAGCTGCCAGTCTTCAACTTTCTTCTCCTTAATTTTTGTGCTTGCTTCCTTTTCAGGCCATTCCATGCCAAAAAATATTTCAAACCCCAGCAGACGAGTACCTGTGATGTGATCAATGAAAGGCTCTAGGAACCCACAGTAACGGAAGTCTTCTCTTTCTTTCACAAAATAACTATTGAGGGTCTTTTGATAAGACTTCATTTTAATGAGATCTGTGGTACGCCTTTGCCTTTTAGTAATGGCCTTATCCCATTTTGTCTTCCAGTATTGGGCCCAATCTTCCTTAGTAGTCTTATATCCTAGTCCGAATGTGTCGATGGCCTCTTTAATCACTGGTGCCTCTTTAACACCTTGCTGCTTGCGACCCAAACCCATACTAGGAAAAAATCTCATTTTGTTGAATATATTGGCCATGTAGCAATTAGAGGTATTTTCCATTGGAAAATATTCTTTCATGGCTTGATCCCATTGGACTGAGCATATTTTTTCGAATTCGAACCCACTAAGTTCTATCCCCTGTTGTTCTGACTGAATCTCAAGCAGTGACTCATTCTTGGCTTCAGTACTATTTACGATCCCTACAATTTCAACGTTTCCATGAAAAGTAATTACTAGCCCATCCTTGATAAACTTGACCTTCTGGTGTAGCGTAGAAGGGATGGCTTTGATTTGGTGTAACCATGATCTCCCTAACAGTAAATTGAAAGAAGACTGGATGTCAATAACCTGAAATTCCACAGGAAATTCAATTATGCCTGTGGACAATCGAAGATGCAAAATTCCCAATACATCTCTCTTGGTGTTATCATAGGCCCTAACGCCTTTATTAGTAGACTTGAGATCTTCAGCCTTAAACCCAAGACAAGTAGCCTTTTTCAGCGGGCAGACGTTTAGTGCACTCCCGTTATCAATCAAAACTAGAGGTACCCTTCTCCCGTTACAGTCAACTGTAATGTGCAACGGCTTAGTGTGGCTTGCCCCTTCTTTTGGGAGATCTGAGTCCGAGAAGGATAGGATATTCTCCACGTAAGTTGCCCCTACTATACTGGCTAGTTGATTTGGAGAAGTATCGAGGAAGACTTGGGCTGTGTTTAGTGCTTTGAGAACAGCCTCCCTATGAGTAGTGGAAACCATGAGTAAATCCCATACTGAGATATTGGTCCCTGATTTTTTCAACTGCTTGATTACGGAGTTATCTTCTTCGATGCTTTCCTTGGTGGGATCTTCTCTTTCTTTTTTTGCTAGGGTTGCGGGATTATCAACACAGAGTTCTTGTGGCTTAAAAACTCTTCCTCCTCGAGTCATATGTCTAACTTCATCACAGGAAAGGGAGAAAGGCTCATCTTCTTCAGTCAACAAGTATGGATCTTCGTCTGTCAAAGGTACAGGGTTTTTCAGATTCATTTGAGCCAACAGGTAACTAGTGAATGCAGGACTATTGTAATGGGGCGGGGATAAACAATATGTATCATCCGAGGTTAAATCAAATGGTTCATAGTTCGTAGTGAAAACCTCATCAGTGAAAGCTATCCCGGCAAGGGGGTAACTAGGCGGTTTGACCTGGATTGGATGGATAAGAGAGATGGGATCAAATGGCAATGAGGTGTGAGAAACCATATTTAGGGTTGGTGGAGGTTGGTAGGTAGGTAGTGGATTAGTGGTGACATTTGGTAGGCTAGGGATTGTGATCTTTTTGTTATCAATAAGGTTTTGAATGGCATGTCGCAAGGTGATACATCAATCCCTCAGAAAATGTTAGTTCCCTCACTCCCCTCCCTGATGCAGCGTTTCCTACCACACCAGCCCATGATTTGGTATTACCTATCCCATTTTCTTTTGCTGGTTTACCTCCGTCAGATTCTTTCCCCACCGAGTTTTTCTCAATGTTCCCCTTCTTAAAGCCAGAAACTTGCTGCTCCCCATTCGGTCCTCCAAAAATCATGCCACATTCTGTTTCAAGGCTTGTGCCCACAGCCTCGTTGAGAACTCGATTTATCCTTTGCTATCTAAAGTCTTAGCCCTATCAGCCCTGGTTTCCTCTCCTCCTTCCTCCCCTACTCTGTTTTCGAATCCATCTCCAAAACCCGCGCCTATGCCAAATCTGTGCGAGTAAGGCTCCATTGGGTAGTTCAAACCCCTTTAATTTCGTTGGAGGTGTTTTGTCGTAAGACCATTAAAGAACAAAATAATCATCTTCGTATATGCTTACCAGGTGTACATGTGATTCCCAAATATACAAATCATTCGTATACGACCACCTTTACATTATAAGTTCACTAGTAAAGATAGAAAGGAATAACCCGGATTCCAATTGTAATTCCACTCTCATATGCTTTACATACCACGTATGAGCTTGGTGGTCACTACCGTACATCCCAAGATAGTACACCACTTCGAATGATGTGACGCACTATCCCTTCAAGCATTCACAAACTCTTTAACAGCTCACAAAATAATTATATATATATATTATTTTCATTTAAAAATAAAAGAGAAATTAACAATACAAGATTTAGAATGGATATCCAGTTTTCTACCATGCAAGTGTGGCCACCTGGCCTAAAATAAATAACAAAACAGAAAAGTAAACATCACCTCGCGCTAATAGAAAATAAATAAACATGCAACCAGTAACATTATCCATGGATATCTGTTCACCAACCTACACACAGCACCAACAATGTAAAATGCAGACATCACCCATCGGGTGTGACTCTAACATTTTACCGTTTCATACCCTTTTTTCCTTTTTTTGATTTTGAAAGCGCCCTCAATCCGCGGGGTGCGCGGATCCGCTTTTGACCCTTGAGGTTTAGGGGTCGCCACCTAGTTATTAAATTCTAGGAATCAAACTGACTCTAAAAAAAGGCAAACTAATCTTGAAAGATAAAAGGGTCCGGGGATCAAATTACGGGGTTGGAAGGTATTAGGTGAAAGCGCCCTCGATCCGCGGGGTGCGCGGATCCGCTTTTGACCCTTAAGGTTTGGGAGTCGCCACCTAGTTATTACGGTCTAGGAACCGATCAATGACTCTAAACGGATAAAAACTAATCTAAAACAAAAAAAAAACTGAATTCGGGGATCATGTTACGGGATTGGAAGGTGTTAGGCACCAATCCCGCCCGGCCGAAGCCGGTCTCTACTAAATTCCCAAGTAAATTACATTGCTAAAACCTAGATAAAAAAATAAATAAAAAATAAAAGGTTTACCTTTCCGATGGCAAGGACTTGGTTCCCTCAGATCTGACAAAAAGAACTCTTTGTACCGTGCTCCCTTGCTTTATTCTGCTTCCGGATTTGACTTCGGATCTCCGAGGCAAGGTATCTCCTTGTTTTTTAATCTGAACTCTTCAAGTTCGTTGCGAATTTTGGGGGTGTTTTTAGAAGGCTTTTGGGTGTTTTCTAGACTAAAATTGAAGGAGGGATGTTAGCTAAGGAGTTGGGGCTCCAAAACTAGGGTTTATGGGGGGCTATGGGGGCTTCTAGACCTACTTATCTTAGGGTTTTTAATTTTATACGAAAATAGGGTATGAGCACCTCTATTTATAGATGTTTTTAAGGTTGATTTGGATAGAGTTAGTGTTTATTAGAGATCTTTTAATTAGAGTTGTGTTTTAGTTAGACTATTTTAGGTAGAATTGTGTTTTAATTAAAATTGTTTTAGGTAGAATTGTTTTTAAGTTAGAACTCTATTAGATAGAGTTATTATTTAATTAGAGTTCTATTATGACTTTTGGTCTTATTTGATTGACTTTTAATGTTTTGACTTCAGTCTTAATTGATTGACTTTTAATATCTTGACTTCAGTCTTGCTTAATTAACTTTAATTTTGACTTCAGTCTCACTTAATGACTTTAATACCTTGACTTCAGTCTTGCTTGATTTAATTTTTGGAGAACCCCCCTGTAAAATATCTTTAATTCTTTGGACCCCCAAATGGAGGGGTCCTTAAAGAAATATCTCACGAACCCTCAACAATTTTGCTTGAGAGCCCGATTGATCGATTTCTTTGGTTCAAATTTTTAAATTAATTTCATCAATGTTTCACTTTAATTATTTA
Organism: Akebia trifoliata; assembly: GCF_017979445.1. Taxonomy (NCBI): domain Eukaryota; kingdom Viridiplantae; phylum Streptophyta; class Magnoliopsida; order Ranunculales; family Lardizabalaceae; genus Akebia; species Akebia trifoliata. Next base: position 22,423,796 of record NC_141376.1, read on the forward strand.
TATTTTTATTTATTAATTTCGAATTTTTTAATTATGAAAATTATGAAATTACCGTTTTGCCCCCGGAGAGGACTTTTCACGTTTCAAGTCGGTTTTTAATGTTCTAGGATGTTTTAGAATCGGTTTTTCGTAAGGAATTCAATGAGAATGTTGGTTTGTGTCATTTATGAAAATTTTTATGTGAAATGATTGTGAACTTTATGAGGGGCATTTTCGTAATTTTGTCAAATTCTGTTAAAATTGGTGAAATGATTTATTTGGTTTCGATTTATTATTTTATGTGTTTGAATGGGTTTTCCTAAGCGTAATGTAGGCTCTAGGGTTGTTTTGAGGTTAGGGGTATTTTGGTAATTCGGTCAATTTTTAGTGATTTTTATCGTGAAGCTTTTTTTTGGTCTGCAAGATGATGATTTCTATGTTTCTGGAGTCGTATTTTCCTAGCGTAGCGTGGTTTCTAAGGTTTTGTTAGTTTGAGATACCTCATCCGGATTTCTGAAACATATCTGGTAACAAAATAAAGCAATGGAATACACATCCATCATTGGGAATCATTGCAATCGGGTTGACGAGTTGATTAATCAGGCAGATGCAAAAATGGGGTGTCTACAGATGCCCCTCTTTGGTAGAGGGTTGAAGCAAACTAGATAGCAAATCTATTTTGGTAGATAGTGCGATATCTGAATGCCAAAGCTAATGAAAGTTCATTTTGCAGCCTGATTTAGCAATTCGTTAGGGCGTTCGGATCCTTGAGGGTAAAGCTCTCCCCGAATTAAAAGGTTGTCAGGTCCTTGAGTGTGAGCTCTCACTGACAGTGTCAGATCCTCGAATTTTAGAAAATTCTCCCTGACTAATGCAAAAGTGCACGTGTGTGCAATGGTGTGATGCTTACTGAGTAAAAATGTGTCAGGTCCTAGAGATCTTCTCTCACTGACAATAATGATTCAAAATTGAGATGCACTTATGCAATGAAAACAATCATGGCAAGGTTTAACAATGTGGTAATTAGAGTCATAACATTGTAGGAACTTCATTAAATCCTATTTGAAATTTTTTTTTAGAGTTCAAAAAAATGAGTTTCATTTATCGAATTTGAACCTATTGTAACCACGCTTCTCGGGCTAAAGGACTTAAATAATCTTGTTAATTCAATATGATTCAAATAAAGCTGGAGTCTCGTTTCTCAGACTCCGACTAAGGTTTAGAGGAACTTAAACAATCCTATTAAAATTGGAGTTTCGCTTCTCGCACTCGAACCTAGTTTTGTAGGCACTTCAAAAAACCTACTCATTCTATGATTCAAAAAGTTGGAGTCTCGTTTCTTAGACTCGCACTTAGGTTTGTAAGCACTTCCAAAAGCCTACTCATTCTATTATTCAAAAAGTTGGAGTCTCGTTTCTCGGACTCGAACTTAGGTTTATAGGCACTTCGAAAAGCCTATTCATTCTATGATTCAAATAGTTGGAGTCTCGTTTCTCAGACTCGAACTTAGGTTTGTAAGCACTTCAAAAAGCCCACTCATTCTATGATTCAAGAAGTCGGAGTCTTGTTTTTCGGACTCGAACTTAGGTTTATAGCACACTTCAAAAGTCCATTCATTCTATGATTCGAAAGTTGAGTCTCGTTTCTTGGACTCGAACTTAGGTTTATAGGCACTTCAAAAAGCCTACTCATTCTATGATTCAAAAAGTTGGAGTCTCGTTTCTCGAACTCGAACTCGAACTTAGGTTTATAGGCACTTCAAAAAGCCTATTCATTCTATGATTCAAAAATTTGGAGTCTCGTTTCTCAAACTCAAACTTAGGTTTATAGGCACTTCAAAAGCCCATTCATTCTATGATTCAAAAAGTTGGAGTCTCGTTTCTCGGACTAGAAATTAGGTTTGTAGGCACTTCAAAAAGCCTATTCATTCTATGATTCAAAAAGTTGGAGTTTCGTTTCTCGAACTCGAACTTGAGTTTATAGGCACTTCAAAAAGCCTATTCATTCTATGATTCAAAAAGTTAGAGTCTCGTTTCTCGGACTCGAACTTGGGTTTGTAGGCATTTCAAAAAGTCTATTCATTCTATGATTCAACAAGTTGGAGTCTCGTTTCTCGGACTCGAACTTAGGTTTATAGGCACTTCAAAAAGCCTATTCATCTAGGATTCAAAAAGTTGGAGTCTCATTTCTCGGACTCGAACTTATGTTTATAGGCACTTCAACAAGCCCACTCATTCTATGATTCAAAAAGTTGGAGTCTCGTTTCTCGGACTCGAATTTAGGTTTATAGGCACTTCAACAAGTCCATATATTCTATGATTCAAAAAGTTGGAGTCTCGTTTCTCGGACTCAAACTTACTAAGCCACGTTTCTCGGGCTTAGATTTATAGGAACTTAAACAATCCTATTAATTCATTTTATGATTCAAAATCGAGTTCAAAATTTGAAAGATCAAGCCTTTATTGGCTTATCATGCATCTGGATTCATAATTATCATTGGGCTTCGCCGGACTTTTAAACTTTTGTATGATTTTATTTTTATCATGTGATTAAGAACAAAAACTTTGGAATTAAATGACCTTCAAAAATGCCCCTAGTTTCAAGGTTGGCTTTAACTGGGACTTGACTACGAGACTGATGGAATGGATTACGCTTGAAAAATATGGACTCTGACGTATGATAGATAGAAGAACTGACATTCTCTTAAATTTAAGACTCTTAAGATTATCATATGTGCAATAAAGAATTGATCATTTTCTTTCGAATTTCTTTTGAAAAATGCTTGAGCTGGACTTAAAAAATCTTGATAAATATTAGAATAAAAGATCTTCCTCTTCAAAGTGGTTGATGATTCTACATCTTCCATTAGCGAACACTTGAACAAGTAAACATACTTTTGAAGATCCTACAATGTTCAAGATGACTTCTGATTTTTTCGACTTCAATATTGTCTTTGTCGGATGTGAGCTCTTGGCTAAAAGACAAATATCGTGGCTTGAATGGTTCTGCAGTTTCTGCCACAAGCTTCCTTCTGAATTTTTCTTCTCGACGGGACCTTTCCTCCCATTTGATGATGCCCTAATTTTTACCTAGATCGCCTCTTCAGGTTTTCAATCTAGCGGGCTTTATTTTTCTTTTTCTGATGATGCCTTGATTTTTGCCTAGGTCACCTTTTCAGGTTTTCAACCTAGCAGGCTTTCTTTTTTATGGTTATGCCCTAAATTTTGCCTAAGTCGCCTTTTCAGGTTTTCGACTTAGCGGCTTCTCTTTTTTTTCTTGATGATCTTGTATAACCAACTCGACAACTTCTCAGTTCCCTGCACCTTAACCGAGTCAATTAGCCTCAGGAGGACTTAATAGGTGGGCTTAGGATATGGTTTAGAAAGAAAAGATATAAGGCTCAACTTCCCAAAATGTCCCTAGTTTGATATTCTAATTCTGTCAATTATTTTGATTTTTTTTTTCTAAATGACCTTAGTTTATTCTTTCCTTTTATCAATTCTTTTGATTTTTTTCTAATGCCCCTAGTTTGACATTTTTTCTTTTAAACCTTTCAATATGGGATTTTCCTTTTGAATAATACTTTCCTTAAGAGAATATATTTTTTTCATGACCGGGCCTGAAGTAACTTATCAGGTTGCCTACGTACCCCAAATATTTCTTTTCTCTTTTGGGATCAGGTCAAAACGTAGTTCATACCTAGATTCCCTCCCAAGGTTGGTTGGCGTGGTTTAGAAAGAAGATGCTATTGATTTTATTTTTCAAAGCTGCGAGGGGCTAAAGAAGGTTGTCTTTTTCTTGGTAAGACAGGAAAATGGTTCGACCAATGAAGGCCTCCTTTTGTGAAATACTAGTCGATTTGGTCAAGGTTTTAGAAACTCAATGTCTTGATTGCTCTATCGAGTAAGGTCTCTTTTGAAATGAGTATTCAATCTTCTTCTGAGAATGAATAATCTTCAGTCTTTTTCTGATAAAGAGAAATCTTTAGTCTTCTTTTACAAAGTTGAGTGTGATTGACTTCTTTGTATTTGACGTTGACTTGTTCAACATTTTTCAAACTTCAAAAAAAATCTTATATTCTTTTGTGAATGAGAACTCTTCTTCTTTTGAGTGAGAAACCATGGTAGATCCACTTGTAAGTCTTAGCATCTTTGTTGATGCTTTCAGCTATATCATCTTTGACCGATAATCTTTGACTTTGAAATCACTCTTGACTTCATCTATTTTTTGTGTAATTCATCCATATATCCTTATGAGATCATGGAAGAAATATTGTTGAATTTCTCAAGTAAATTTACTATTCTCTCATGTTCTCTTAAGGATAATGTATCACCAATTTGCACTTCTTGAGTGTACTATTTAATTCCAATATTTATCAAATTTGGTTAGTGAGCTTTAAGTCATTTCTCATGTTAGATATTATGCTCAAATCATTATTACACGTATGATAATCAGAAGCTTCTATATTTTATTGGAATTGAAAAACATTGATTGACAAACTCGACTACTGGATTTAAATACTGACAAAAACTGGATTGAAACTCAAAGAAAACTCAGGGACAATTATCTACAAAGAGATAAGGTCCTTCTGGGTGGATGGACTACTTGGACTTAACACTGGTACTTTGACTAGATAACTCTTTTGACGGATCCAAAATAACACAGATGAGGATTTAGAACATTTAGGGGCACCTAAGATTAATCATTGATTTTGAAGGTTTCACTCTTAACCACATGATTAAAATTTTGATATAAATTAGCCCTCTGGCGGAAAATCGAATCCAAATGCACCATAAGTCTATAGTGACTAAGAAAGTGAGAAAGGTTAGATGCGGGTTTACCCCTGATTGGGATTGAACCTTTGATCAGATAAATTAATTTGATCTTAAGATCGAATCTTTCTAGATAAAGTGGTCTGGATCTTTAAAAGTGAAACCAATTAGTCCAACTGATTTGGTATCGATCAGTTTGATCCATTTGTCCATTGGGTCAACTGGTTTAAGTGGTTCAAATTAATCGGTACATTTCACCGATTGGGTCGGACCGATATTGTGGGTTTTGTTTGATTATTCTGGATCGGTCTGCCCACCTACCTGTTGGTTGGATTGAATAAAGCAACCCGGGAACACCCATAGTCAATTCGGGTCATGACCTATAGGAAGGCTTCTAGACTCTAAGTTTACTACGTGCAATGCATTTTTATCTAGCCACCCTTGCCCAAGCACACCTATATACCTCTCGATACGTGGTGACTTTGTTTGATATACCGTATAGGTGATAATCTAAAACCTCAACTCACTTCTCTGAAGCCAAAAATAGCCAGTTTGATCTCCAGTTAGAGGTGGCGCACAATGCTGAGCAAGGGCCCACTTAAATACCTCTCGTCTAGAATAGACGTAGTCTATCCCCCTCGTACAGTAGGGTACATCGGGGCAAGATCTTGCTTAGGCACCGGTTTTGACCAAGAAGTGCAATTGATATACTTGGATTATCTTTTATATACCTATGGGTACGAGTCAAGAGTTGTAGCTTTCATAAATGGTTTGGCATCCCACGAAGGGACCGACCACGTACTAGTACTACGTTGACAATCGGGACATGTGACTGTGTGGCTTACAATAGGTTAAAGGCTCAGGTCGCTCCAGCCTGGGTGCATCAACATACTTCTCAGAATCACCTGATCAGATGGTATTGATGCCCCCAGTTTGATATACCCTAAGGGACGTGACTGGAGTTGTGGGTTTCATGAATGACGTCGCATCTCCGAAGAGACCGGGCCACGCACTAGTACCACATTGGCTAAATGGGACGTGTAATTGAGTAAAATAGTAAACGTGCAGGTGGTGTGTGCAAAACAGGGTGGGGTCTGCCCGGGACCTTTTTCAAACAAATGGGCCCATGGATCCAATCAAACCAATCATATATTTAATCAAAACCAAAATCATTCAAATCATATGAATACTCAATTAAGATCACATTATTCCCATCACATAAGCACATTAACATTACGATCAACATCAATCATGTATTTCAAGCAAGATCATGGTAAATTAATCAATAAATATGGCATATGATAATGATCAAACAAACATTGCAATAGGCATAATTTTTATAATTTTTAAGGTCCAATCAATGATCACTTTTGGGTGATCCAAAATAAATCGAGATTCTAATAGGTGTTACATTGATGATAGAATGACAATGGTTGAGATGAGCTCACTCTCAAGAACATTAATTGTGCCAACATTAGATAAATTCAGATTTTCTGTGAATTAGGAAAATACAATCTGAACTTGTATCGATGATATCTAAGGCTCCCGATAACGAATTGAGTGAACTCAAGTTCTAAATTAATCTACTCGATGAGATCTACATTTTATTAATAGGTGTCCAGACTTAGTTCTCACCAGAATATTCTGTAAAAACGTTTTAACGTTGCTATCCCAACTTTCATTCAGAAATAATTCTAGATTTACAGATTGATCTTGCATCGATGATATCTAAGGCTTCCGATAACGAAATTGAGTGAACTCAGATTCTAAATTAATCTACTCGACGAGATCTACATTTTATTAATAGGTTCCCAGACTTAATTCTTACTAGAATATTCTGTAAAAAAGTTTTAACGTTGCTGTCCCAACTTTCATTCAGAAATAATTCCAGATTTACATATTTAGCTTGCATCGATGATATCTAAGGCTTCTGATAACAAAATTAAGTGAACTCAGATTCTAAATTAATCTACTCGACGAGATCTACGTTTTATTAAGAGGTTCCCAGACTTAATTCTTAATAGAATATTCTGTAAAAAAGTTTTAACGTTGCTGTCCCAACTTTCATTCAGAAATAATTCCAGATTTACAGATTGAACTTGCATCGATGATATCTAAGGCTTCCGATAACGAAATTGAGTGAACTCAGATTCTAAATTAATCTACTCGACGAGATCTATATTTTATTAAAAGCTCTCAGACTTAATTCTCGCTAGAATATTCTCTAAAAACGTTTTAATATTTCTGTCCAACCTCCATCATTCCATCATTTTCATAGGTTAATTTGAATCTTTCATTATTTAGGAGTCATCAAAAAGTGATCCTTAATTGGAAAAAAAAATGCAATACCCAAAATCATCTACAATCAAGATAAAAAAAATAAAAAAAATAAATTCAACTAAATAAAAAAAAATTAGGTCATCTTGGCAATGCTCCCATACTTGGGGTTTTTCAAGTTTGATCCTCAATAGTCCCCAGTGGAGTCGCCACTGAAAGTGCCCTCAATCCGCGGGGTGCGCGGATCCGCTTTTGACCCTTGAGGTTTGGGAGTCGCCACCTAGTTATTACGGTCTAGGAACCCATCAATGACTCTAAACGGATAAAAACTAATCTAAAACCAAAAAAAAAAACTGAATTCGGGGATCATGTTACGGGATTGGAAGGTGTTAGGCACCAATCCCGCCCGGTCGAAGCCGGTCTCTACTAAATTCCTAAGTAAATTACATTGCTAAAACCTAGATAAAAAAAATAAATAAAAATAAAAGGTTTACCTTTCCGATAGCAAGGACTTGGTTCCCTCAGATCTGACAAAAAGAACTCTTTGTACCGTGCTCCCTTGCTTTGTTCTGCTTCTGGATTTGACTTCGGATCTCCGAGGAAAGGTATCTCCTTGTTTTTGAATCTGAACTCTTCAAGTTCGTTGCGGATTTTGGGGGTGTTTTTAGAAGGCTTTTGGGTGTTTTCTAGACTAAAATTGAAGGAGGGATGTTAGCTAAGGAGTTGGGGCTCCAAAACTAGGGTTTATGGGGGGCTTCTAGACCTACTTATCTTAGGGTTTTTAATTTTATACGAAAATAGGGTATGAGCACCTCTATTTATAGATGTTTTTAAGGGTTGATTTGGATAGAGTTAGTGTTTAATTAGAGATCTTTTAATTAGAGTTGTGTTTTAGTTAGACTTATTTTAGGTAGAATTGTGTTTTAATTAAAATTGTTTTAGGTAGAATTGTTTTTAAGTTAGAACTCTATTAGATAGAGTTATTATTTAATTAGAGTTCTATTATGACTTTTGGTCTTATTTGATTGACTTTTAATGTTTTGACTTCAGTCTTAATTGATTGACTTTTAATATCTTGACTTCAGTCTTGCTTAATTAACTTTAATTTTGACTTCAGTCTCACTTAATTGACTTTAATACCTTGACTTCAGTCTTGCTTGATTTAATTTTTGGAGAACCCCCCTGTAAAATATCTTTAATTCTTTGGACCCCCAAATGGAGGGGTCCTTAAAGAAATATCTCACGAACCCTCAACAATTTTGCTTGAGAGCCCGATTGATCGATTTCTTTGGTTCAAATTTTTAAATTAATTTCATCAATGTTTCACTTTAATTATTTAATATTTTATTTATTAATTTCGAATTTTTTATTATGAAAATTATGAAATTATCGTTTTGCCCCCGGAGAGGACTTTTCACGTTTCAAGTCGGTTTTTAATGTTCTAGGATGTTTTAGAATCGGTTTTTCGTAAGGAATTCAATGAGAATGTTGGTTTGTGTCATTTATGAAAATTTTTATGTGAAATGATTGTGAACTTTATGAGGGGCATTTTCATAATTTTGTCAAATTCTGTTAAAATTGGTGAAATGATTTATTTGGTTTCGATTTATTATTTTATGTGTTTGAATGGGTTTTCCTAAGCGTAATGTAGGCTCTAGGGTTGTTTTGAGGTTAGGGGTATTTTGGTAATTCGGTCAATTTTTAGTGATTTTTATCGTGAAGCTTCTTTTTGGTCTACAAGATGATGATTTCTATGTTTCTGGAGTCGTATTTTCCTAGCGTAGCGTGGTTTCTAAGGTTTTGTTAGTTTGAGATACCTCATCCGGATTTCTGAAACATATCTGGTAACAAAATAAAGCAATGGAATACACATCCATCATTGGGAATAATTGCAATCGGGTTGACAAGTTGATTAATCAGGCGGATGCAAAAATGGGGTGTCTACATTAGGCACCATCCCCGTCCGGCCAAAGTCGGTTTCTACTAATTTTCCAAATAGGTTACATTGCTAAAAGAACCTAGATAAAAAAAAACAAGAGATTATACCTTTTTTGATAGCAAGGACGTTGTTTCCTCAGATCCGACAAAATTGCTACTTATACCGTACTTCTTGCTTCGTTCTATCTCCGAATTTGATATCTGATCTCCGAGGCAAGGTATCTCCTTTTTTTGATATAGATTCTTCAAGTTCGTTATGGATTTTAGGGTATTTTTTAAGGGTTTTTAGGTGTTTTTTAGGCTAAAATTAAAGAAGGGATGTTAGGTAAGGAGTTGGGGCTCCAAAACTAGGGTTTATGGGAGACTAGGGGGCTTTTTAACCTACTTCTCTTAGGATTTATAATTTGATATGAAAATAGGGTGTGAGGACCTCTATTTATAGATTTTTTTAAGGGTTGATTTAGATAGAGTTAGTGTTTGATTAGAGTTCTTTTAGTTAGAGTTGTATTTTAGTTAGAATAGTTTTAGGTAGAGTTGTGCTTTAATTAGAATTGTTTTAGGTAGAGTTGTATTTTAGTTAGAACTCTACTGGATAGAGTTATTATTTAATTAGAACTCTATTAAAGTTTTGACTTTTGGTCTTATTTGATTGACTTTTAATATTTTGACTTTAGTCTTAATTAATTGACTTTTAATATCTTGTCTTCAGTCTTGCTTAATTGACTTTAATTTTGACTTAAGTCTCACTTGATTAACTTTAATACCTTGACCTTAGTCTTGCTTGATTGACTTTAATTTTGTGGAGAACCCCCCTCTATTATATCTTTAATTCTTTGGACCCCCAAATGGAGGGGTCCTTAAAGAAATATCTCACGAACCCTCAATAATTTTTCATAAGAGCCCGATTGATCGATTTTTTTTAGTTCAAACTTTTAAATTAATTTCATTAATGTTTCAATTTAATTATTTAATATTTTATTTATTAATTTCAAAATTTTTAATTATGAAAATTGTGAAATTACCGTTTTGCCCCCAGAGAGGACTTTTCACGTTTTAAGTCGATTTTTAATGTTCTAGGATGTTTTAGAATCGATTTTTCATAAGGAATTCAATGAAAATATTAGTTTGTGTCATTTATGAAATTTTTGGTGTGAAATGGTCATGAACTTTATGAGGGCCATTTTCGTAATTTTGTCAAATTCTGTTAAAATTGGCGAAATGATTTATTTGATTTCGATTTATTATTTTATGTGTTTGAATGGGTTTTCCTAATCGTAACGTAGGCTCTAGGGATGTTTTAAGATTAGGGGTATTTTGGTAATTTGGTCATTTTTTAGTGATTTTTATCGTGAAACTTCTTTTTTGTCTGCAAAATGATGATTTCTATGTTTCTGGAGTCATATTTTCCTAGCGTAGCGTGATTTCTACAGTTTTGTCAGTTCGAGATACCTCATCCGGATTTTAGAAACGTATCTGGTAACAAAATAAAGCAATGCAATAAACATCCATCATTGGGAACCATTGCGATCGGGTTGACGAGTTGATTAATCAGGCGGATGCAAAAATGAGGTTTCTACAGATGCCCCTCTTTGGCAGAGGGTTGAAGCAAACTAGATAGCAAATCTATTTTGGTAGATAGTGCGATATCCTAATGTCAAAGCTAGTGACAGTTCATTTTGCAGCCTGATTTATCAATTCGTCGAGGTGTTCGGATCCTTGAGGGTAAAGCTCTCCCCGAACAAAAATGTCAGGTCCTTGAGCAGAGCTCTCACTGGCAGTGTCAGATCCTTGAATTTTAGAAAATTCTCCTTGACTGATGTAACAACTGTGCAAGTGTGTGGACTTAAAATCTGAGATAAATTTGAGTAAAATCTGAGCACAAAGTGAATATAAATTAGACATAAACTGAGCATAGACTGAGCATAAACTGAGCATAACTGAGCATAATTTGAGCATAAATTGAGCATAGACTGATCATAAATCCTAGAAAACCCTCGGCGGCAACTGAGCAAAATCCAAGATAGCCCTTGGCGGCATCTGAGCAAAATCCAAGATAACCCTTGGCGGCAACTGAGCAAAATCCAAGATAACCCTTGGCAGCAACTGAGCAAAATCCAAGATGACCCTTGGCGACAACTGAGCAAAATCCAAGATGACCCTTGGCGGCAACTGAGCAAAATCCAAGATAACCCTTGGTTGTAACTGAGCAAAATCCAAGATAACCCTTGGCGGCAACTGAGCAAAATCCAAGATAACCCTTGGTTGTAACTGAGCAAAATCCAAGATAACCCTTGGCGGCAGAGGAATGAAGGAATTTTGGGAAAGAATGAATGAATTTGAAGAAGACTGATTAGAATGAATCGGAGAATGAATAAATCGGGAAGATAATGAATCTGGAAGAGAAATGATCAAATCCAAGAATGATTGGATCTAAAAAAAGAAACTGGAAATTCCATATTTCCTAATGAGTCAAATGTGAGATCCGAAGTGCTTTTGTTTGAACCTCAAGTTTTTATCCAAAAAGTTTCATGAATTTAAAACCTGAGTTTTTATTTCTTTTGAACCTCAAGGTTTTTTTTGAAAAACTGTTATCAAGAGGGTAACCTTAAATTTGGAGTTCTCATCATCTTTTACGATTAACATCGCTCAAAAATAAAATGCCCCTAGTTTGACAATGAACGTGGTATTGAAGATAATTGAACACATCATGCAAAAAATAAAATAAAAAACCCCTAGTATAAGGGGGAAAAAGTTACATTAAAGAAGAAGGAAAATGCCCCTTGTATGAAGGTTTGAAATATTTGATTACTACAAGCGCAATAAAGACACAACTTGTAATTTTGATTTATTTTATTGAAGGTTTTGAGTCAGGCTCAAGAGAACAAAATATTTCCTTTCGAGACTCATCATAGAATTCATCCTTTTCTCCATTGGTTCACTCGGGGAAGCAAACATTTTCAGATCGATCGTAGACAAGATACTTGTGGCTTCTGAGTCTATGCTAAGTATTGAACTTGATTATTCAGACTTCTGATGTTCCGGCTCGGACTGCTCTCAGCTTGGGATTTTCTTCTGTTTTTCTTTGTTGCTCTAACTTTTGCCTAGATCACCTTTTCAGGTTTTCAATCTAGCAAGCTTGCTCTAGCTTTTGTCTAGATCACCTTTTCAGGTTTTCGAGCTAGCAAGCTCTTTCTTTTTTCTTGGCTCTGATTGTTACCAAAGTTGTCCTTCAGATTTTCAACCTTGCGAGCTTGCCTTAATTTTTGCCTAAGTCGCCCTTTTCGGGTTTTCAACTTAACAGGCTTCATCATTTTTTTTTATCTTCTTTTTCTTTTCTTCCTGTTTGAACTTCTGGAGTTACTGTCTGATCATGCTTTGTTATCTTCTTTGACTTTTCGTACGGTACTTAGGAGGACTTTAATAGGTAAGCTTAGGACTGGGTATGAAAAGAAAGGCATTTTGAGGCTCAAAAACCCGAATGCCGCTTGTGTGGCATTTCCTTTTAAATTGTTTTCTTTTTCCTTAAATTTTCTTCCCCATTTTGAAGATATTTTTCTTTTCTTTTAAATTTTTTCTTGATTTTTTTTATCATGTGGGGAAATAGATTTTTTTATTTTGATGTGGTCAGGCATGAAGTAACTTCTCAGGTTACCTACGTACCACAAAATTTTGGGATCAGACCAAAAACGTAGTTCGAATTTTTCCCTCCCCTAGGTTAGGTGATCGGGCTGAGAAAGAAAAAAGCATAATTTTTATTTTTGAAAATGCTGCAAAGGGGTTGAGAAAAGATATGTTGAACTAGGTAATAGGAGAATTTATTCGACCAAAGATGGCCTCCTTAAATGTAATACCGTTTGATTTGGTAAAGGTTGGTTGGTTCGGGTAATTCGATTCCATCATGATCTTGAAGTCTGACAGCTTTTCCTGGTAATATTTCCTTGACGATGAACGGACCTCCCCAATTTGGTTTGAACTTCCCTCTAGGGTCAAAAATAGGTGCCCGATTCTCTTTGAGTACTAAATCTCCCACTTGTAAGTGATGGGCCTTGATCTGTTTGTCAAATGCGCGGGCGACTCTTCTTTGATAAGCTTGCACGTGATACAAAGTACTTAGCCGTTTTTCTTCGATAAATTCAATTCTTCATACCGTTGGCGAACCCAATCCGCTTCTGACAATTGACTTTCTAATAAGATAGACGGAATCTCCATTTCAACTGGTAAGACTGCTTCCATGCCATACACTAAGGAGTAGGGAGTAGCTCCAGTGGAGGATCGAATTGAAGTTCGATATGCCCATAATGCAAATGGCAGTTTTTCTGACCAATCTCGATGTGATTGACACATTTTTCTGAGGATAGTCTTAATATTCTTATTAGCTGCTTCGACTGCTCCATTAGTCTGAGGGCGATAAGGAGATGATTTGTGGTGTGAGATTTTGAACTTTGAACACAATTTAATAACCTCAGCCTTGAAGTGTGACCCGTTATCAAAGATCAACTCTGAAGGTACCCCGTATCGACTGATGATGTTTGTTTAAATGAACTTTGCAACTCGAGACGCAGTGAGGACAGCATAAGAGGCAGCTTCGACCCATTTGATAAAATAATCGATGGCAACTAGAATGTATTCATGCCCGTTTTTCTTTGATCTGACAGCAATATGCAGGTTTTTCTTTGACTTCAACAGTGATCGGACTCAATTCCATACCAGGGGGTAAATGGATCATTGAAGATAAAGTTGTTAAGGAGTCAACAAATCTGTTATCCTCCCTTGACAAGTGTTGGAACTGGATAGCTTTAAATTTACCGACTAAGTTTAACAAATACTCATGATAAGGTTTCAACTTTTCATCCTTAGTTTTTCATTCTTCCAATGACTGATGTATGACTAAGGCTAAATCACCAAAAACTTCAATTTCTGTAATGCCTAGGTTCAAAGCAGCTTCAAGCCCCGCGATGCACGCCTCATATTCAGCCGTGTTATTAGTGTTCGAAAAAGCTAATTTAATAGCAATAGGAATGTGGTATCCTTCCGGAGAAAACAGGACTGCCCCTATTCTATACCCATTTTGATTGGCGACTCCATCAAAGTACAACTGCCATGTTTGGTTCTGCGGTTCTTCTTTAACGTGCAGGATGTTCTCATCTGGGAATTGATCGACAGGCCTTATTCCTTCTGCTATAGGGTGATCTACCAAGTATTCTGCTACAGCTCTCCCTTTGATAGGCTTCTGTGTAACATACGTGATGTCAAACTCTGATAACAACAATAACCATCGCGCGGTTTTCCCTGTCAACGTCGGCTTCTCGAAAAAATACTTGAGAGGATCCATCCGAGATAACAAGATAATTGAATGAGACGGCATATAGTGTCGGAGTCTCTGAGTAGCCCATACCAGTGCTAAGCAAATTTTTTCGAGAGTCGAATATTTTCATTCATATTCTAACATCTTTTTACTGATATAGTATATAGCCCTTTCTTTGCGAGTATCTTTGTCATATTGTGCAAGCATGCATCCCATAGCTTCTTCTGTGACTAACAGATAAAGAAGAAGTGGTTCACCCGGTGTAGGTGGGACCAAAATAGGTGGGTTTAAGAGATACTCCTTGACTTGATCGAAAGCCTTTTGACATTGCTCATTCCAAACTGTTGGTTCATTCTTCTTGAGAAGCTTAAAAATAGGTTCACAGACGTTGGTGAATTGAGCGATGAATCTACTAACATACTGGATTCTGCCCAGAAAATCTTGAATCTGCTTTTCAGTCTCAGGGGGCGACATTTCTTGGATAGCTTTAATCTTAATAGGGTCTACTTCGATCCCTCTTTGACTGATCACAAATCCCAATAGTTTTTCAGAAGTTACTCCAAATACGTATTTCTACGGGTTGAGGTGGAGTTGGTACTTATGAATCCTTGTGAGAAATTTTTCTAACGCAGCAACATGCCCTAGTCGTTCCTTCGATTTGACTATCATATCATCTACATAGACTTCGACATCCTTGTGTATCATGTCATGTAGTATAGTCGTAGCCGCTCTTTGATAGGTGGTTCCAGCGTTCTTCAAACCAAAAAGTGTGATGAATGACGTTTTTTGCATATCTCGAAGATCCATCTTTATCTGATTGTACCCCAAAAAACTATCCATGAAGGGCAACAAAGCGTGGCCTGCTGTACTGTCTACTAGAACATCTATGTGTGGTAAAGGGAAACTATCATTTGGGCTTGCTTTGTTTAGGTCTCTGAAATCCACACACATTATAACTTTTCCATCATTTTTCGACACTAGGACAACATTAGCAATCCACTCAGGGTATTCTACTACTTCCAAAAATCCAGCGTTAATCTGCTTCATAACCTCTTCTTTAATTTTCAAAGTCCATTTCGGTTTCATACGTCGAAATTTCTGTTTGATTGGTCGAGCATCAGGATATAACGAAATCCGATGTTGAACAATATTTGTGCTTACCCCCGGCATATCCTCGTAAGACCACTCGAACACGTCTTTGAACTTTCTAAGCAAGTCTACTATCCCTTTGAGTTCATCGGGAGATAAAGTGACTCCTATCCGAATTTCCTGAGGACTTTCTTTTGTTCCGAGGTTGATAACCTCTACTTCCTCTATTAAAGGTTAAGCTCGACGTTCCTCTTCTTGTTCAAGTAATTTGATTATTTCAGGGGCAGGTTCTTTGTCAGAAAATTCTCCCTCCGAAACCAGATTATTAGTTAAATTATTATTGCGCTCGGGGTAATCAAAAATTATTTCATTTCATTAAAAAGAGATGGGGTAACAGGACTCATTGCAGACTTGACAGACTCACTTGACTCAGCAGGAAAAACAGACTCACTAGAAATAACAGACTCATCAGAAATAACTAACTTACTCGACTCAACAGAAATAAAGGACTCAACTGGCATGTCAGACTAAATAGGACTAATGGGACCGACAGACCCAGCCTTGACATGCAACACAGGACTGATTACATGATAATTCGATAGAGACCCAACAACGGGTTTGATTACAGACTGAGGATTTGGGATCCCTTTCTCAACTGACAACACTAAGATACTATGATCTTCAATGAATAGCTGATCGATTTTGAGGGAGTCCAGATCGAGCTGCCAGTCTTCAACTTTCTTCTCCTTAATTTCTGTGCTCACTTCCTTTTCAGGCCATTCCATGCCAAAGACTATTTCAAACCCCGGCAGACGAGTACCTGTGATGTGATCAATGAAAGGCTCTAGGAACCCACAGTAACGAAAGTTTTCTCCTTCTTTCACAAAATAACCATTGAGGGTCTTTCGATAGGGCTTCATTTTAATGAGATCTGTGGTACGCCTTTGCCTTTTAGCAATGGCCTTATCCCGTTTTGTCTTCCAGTATTGGGCCCAATCTTCCTTAGTAGTCTTATATCCTAGTCCAAATGTGTCGATGGCCTCTTTAATCACTGGTGCCTCTTTAACACCTTGCTGCTTGCGACCCAAACCCATACCAGGAAAAAATCTCATTTTCCATTGAAAAATATTCTTTCATGGCTTGATCCCATTGGACTGAGCATATTTTTTCGAATTCGAACCTACTAAGTTCTATCCCCTGTTGTTCTGGCTGAATCTCAAGCAGTGACTCATTCTTGGCTTCAGTACTATTTACGATCCCTACAATTTCAACGTCTCCATGAAGAGTAATTACTAGCCCATCCTTGATAAACTTGACCTTCTGGTGTAGCGTAGAAGGGATGGCTTTGATTTGGTGTAACCATGGTCTCCCTAACAGTAAATTGAAAGAAGACTGGATGTCAATAACCTGAAATTCCACAGGAAATTTAACTATGCCTGTGGACAATCGAAGATGCAAAATTCCCAATACATCTCTCTTGGTGTTATCATAAGCCCTAATGCCTTTATTAGTAGGCTTGAGATCTTCAACCTTAAACCCAAGACAAGTAGCCATTTTCAACGGACAGACGTTCAGTGCACTCCCGTTATCAATCAAAACCAGAGGTACCCTCATCCCGTTACAGTCAACTGTAATGTGCAACGGCTTAGTGTGGCTTGCCCCTTCTTTTGGGAGATCTGAGTCTGAGAAGGATAGGATGTTCTCCACGTAAGTTGCCCCTACTATACCGGCCAGCTGATCTGGAGAAGTATCAAGGGAGACTTGGACTGTGTTTAGTGCTTTGAGAACAGCCTCCCTATGAGTAGTGGAAGCCATGAGTAAACCCCATACTGAGATATTGGCCCCTGATTTTTTCAACTGCTTGATTACAAAGTTATCTTCTTCGATGCTTTCCTTGGTGGGATCTTCTCTTTCTTTTCTTGCTAGGACTGCAGGATTATCAACACAGAGTTCTTGTGGCTTAAAAACTCTTCCCCCTCGAGTCATATGTCTAACTTCATCACAGGAAAGGAAGAAAGGCTCATCTTCTTTAATCAACAGGTATGGATCTTTGTCTGTCAAAGGTACAGGATTTTTCAGATTCATTTGAGCCAACAGGTAACAGTGAATGCAGGACTATTGTAACGGGGCGGGGATAAATAATATGTATCATCCGAGGTTAAATCAAATGGTTCATAGTTCATAGTTCATAGTTCGTAGTGAAAACCTCATTAGTGAAAGCCATCCCGGCAAGGGGGTAACTAGGCGGTTTGACCTGGATTGGATGGATAAGAGAGACGGGATCAAATGGCAATGAGGTGTGAGAAACCATATTTAGGGTTGGTAGAGGTTGATAGGTAGGTAGTGGATTAGTGGTGACATTTGGTGGGCTAGGGATTGTGATCTTTTTGTTATCAATAAGGTTTTGAATGACATGGCGCAAGGTGATACATCGATCCGTGTGATGGCCAGGATTTTGATGAAATTTACAGAATAAATTGGGGTTGTGTCCGACTGGCAAGGGATTTGGTAAAGGACGAGGTTGAATCGGGGTAAGCAACCCTTTTTTCAATAATTTTTGCAAAGCTATGGTAAGGGTCATCCCTAAATTGATAAATTGACGTGGAGTACGAGGTTGACTTGGGTGAACCTGGTTATTAGTCCGGACCGGGGGTTGAACTAGGGTAACTGAGGTATTGGCGATGTAAGTATGGTTGATATTGGGTTTGGGAATATATGGTTTCTTAAGCTTGTTGTCTGAGGGATTAGAAAGGATCCCAGAGGCAAATGCATCCTCGAGTTGGCTTCCGGCTTATAACAAAGATTCAAAAATAGGGAGGTATTGGGCCACTAGGTGTTGAGCATATCCTTGAGAGAGGTTCTTTAGGATAATTGCTACTTGTTCCTTCTCCGAAGGTCTATCCCACATTTGAGTAGCCTTGGCCCTCCAGCAACCAATGAAATCAGTGAATGTCTCCCCATTTTTCTGTTTAGTTGCTTCTAAATCCTTCTTGAGGTCTCAATTTCAGTAATATATTTATACTGAAGCCAGAAGGCCTTTGACATGTTCTCCCATGTACCACAGTAACTAGATCTTGAGACATTAGCCAAGTAGTGCTGATCCTGATAAAGTCCTTTGGAACAATAATGTCATTTGTTCGTTGCTGAGCCCCATAGTGCGCATGTTGGTAACATACACCTTAAGATGTGTTTTCGCACACCCTGTCCCACTGAACTTGTCCATTTCATGCATCACAAACTTCTCTGGCAAATAGATTCTGAGAATGCGATTCAGAGCTTCAATGCCCTCTGCAATTTTATCGATACCCTTTATACTCTTCATAGCTGATTCCAATTGAGACATTCTGTTAGATAACGCTGGATTTTCATTAATATATTCTTCGTCTCCGTCGAGTTCGAAGACTTCACGTGGACGTTTCTCTTCTACCTTTTTCCCTTTTAGGTCATCTAGAAGATTACCCGTTAATTCCGAGGTCTGTTCTAACACTTCCACTTTGCCTTTTATACTGTTGATATCATTGGCAAAATCCGTTAAGATCTTACGAATCTCTGTGAGCTCAGATTCTGAAGCCATCTCTGCTTGTTGACTTGGTACTGTGGTTCGTTCTAATCGACTGGACTTACGACTCCCACTAAGAGGTGGACGCTTGAGTTTGGGCGCAATGATAATCCTATACGACCCCATCAAAGGTAAATTTAGTCAATTTCAGTATTACCCCCTTGATAGCATTTTAGGAAATCATTTTATTGAGGTTTGTGCACCAATCCATTAATTAATCCATTCACACAATGAATATTTGAAAAGAAAATAGATATTTATTAAAAAAAAAAGATAGTTTTATTAAAAATGATTAACAAAGAATATGTTCTTATTAAAAAACATCTTTCAACAATTTTGACTTGAACTATTTTTACATGGACGCTTGGCTTTGTCTTGATGGTCATCAGGATTGTTGTCAGGTTTGACCCTCTTGGCTCTAACAACTAGCTCTTTGAATTCTGCTGGTCCGTCTGGATATCCTAAGGTGCGTTTGTTCCAAGCATTCTCAATGAGATGCACTAACTTTTCAGTCAAAGGCTCGGGGGAAAAAAAAGCTTTGGGTTGCGGTAAAGATAACTCCATGGGTACATCATACTGTTCTGGGATCAAATTAGGATGGTAAAAAGATGTTTCTTCTAAACCGATCAGACGGACATAGTAGGATCCTTTGGTTCCTAGAATGGGGGGATCAGTCATCTACCAAGGACATCTTAAACCGATATGACGGGCTAAGCGAGAGTCTAACCATTTGCTCCAAGCTTTGACTGAGTTGTGACGCACTAACAGGTTTCTCTTGGAAAAGTGTTCTTGCCCATATTCGAGGTTTGAGAGAACCTCTACGATTTTGATACGATCACAAAGCCACATATAGAGTAAGTAGGGGCTTCCTTTGAAGTTTTCCCGCTCACCATTTTTTATGACATCTAAACCTGAGAAAGTTTCAGCTAGGATGAGAGGTACCGGATTGGCTTTCCTTGAGAGTTGAGAGGCTATATCTATGAAAGACTCAGGGATAGTTTGGCCATCACTATTAGAGGTCAGTATGTATTGGGCTAGGATTCCTAAGCATAATCGATAGTCTCTAGTAGCTCGTCAGGCTTCAGGTTTTACATTGATAGGATGACTGCGGGAGCGATACGGGCCCAATAAAGGTACTAAGTTCAATCTCCCATCATGGACTAAGGCCTTGGCTTCTTCCTTGGAAATGTTCAGCCCTGTGGCGAGGTCACCAGAATATCTGATCTTCAATGAGGGCCTGACTAGAGGTCTTGAAGTGGATATCCCCATAATACCACAAAAATCCTCGTGAGTAGGGCACAAGTGCATACGCCCAATTTGGAATATGTGAAGGTAGGGGTTCCATCACTTAGCCATAGCATGAAAGAGGTTCCAGTCCATCTCAAATTTGTGGAAGTAGAGAGCACTCCTCAACATGAATCTCCCAAAATTGATCTTCTCTACAAGGTGCATCCCTATGACGGTTGTTTTGACTAACTGGCCGATCGGGTTATTGCCAGCGGCTAACATCCTGGTTTGACACAAAAGGGTATTTTAGTACTCTACCAAGGTTCATGTAAAAGATCAATTTTTTATTTTCTTTTGAAAAATCTTGTTCTTATGGAAAATATTTTTTCTTGGAAAATATTTTTTCTAGAGAACACTCTTTTTTTTTTTGGAAAATTTTCTTTTCTGGAAAATATTTTCTTTTTATTCTTTGAAAATTCGATTTCCATTTTGATTTAAATGGCTCGGTCCATCATGATTGTTGGATCGAGGTGGACTGGGTCATTGTTGTAAAAGAATGGATTCTTTATTGGGTTGGTGCACCCATTTTAATTTTCAAAAACAACATTGTTGATCCTTGAGGACAATCATATACTCTGATCTCATCATTCACATTCATTCATCAATCAAAAGGTTCCATTCAATAAACAACTCGGAAACACCCACGATAAGTTCGAGTCGTGACCTACTGGGAAGGTTTCTAGACTCTAAGCTTACTACGTGCAATGCATTTTTATCTGGCCACTCTTGCCCAAGCACACCTATATACCTTTCGATACGTGATGACTTGGTTTGATATACCATATAGGTGACAATCTAAAACCTCAATTCACTTCTCTGAAGTCAAAAATAGTCAATTTGATCTCCAGTTGAGAGGTGGCGCACAATGCTGAGCAAGGGCCCACTTAAATACCTCTCGTCTAGAATAGACGTAGTCTATCCCCCTCGTACAGTAGGGTACAGCGGGGCAAGATCTTGCTTAGGCACTGATTTTGACCAAGAAGTGCAATTGATATACTTAGATTATTTTTTACATACCTATGGGTACGAGTCAAGAGTTGTAACTTTCATAAATGGTTTGGTATCCCACGAGGGGACCGACCACGTACTAGTACTACGTTGGCAATCAGGACATGTGATTGTGTGGCTTACAATAGGTCAAAGGCTCAAGTCACTCCAGTCTGGGTGCATCAATATATCTCTCAGAATCACCTGATCAGACGGTATTAATGCCCCCAGTTTGATATACCCTAAGGTACGTGACTGGAGTTGTGGTTTTCATGAATGACGTCGCATCTCCGAAGAGACCGGACCACGCACTAGTACCACGTTGGTTATACGGGACGTGTAAGTGAGTAAAACAGTAAACGTGCATGTGGTGTGTGCAAAATAGGGTGGGGTATGCCCAGGGCCTTTTTTCAATCAAATGGACCCATGGGTCCAATCAAATCACTACAACATTGATATCACATGAATATTACATACCAATCTGATCACATTCCATCACATTATGATCAATATCAAACATGTATTTCAAACAAGATTATGGCATGTTAGAAGGGCGATTAAAAATTAATAATTAAATCGAATCATTGAAATAAGCCCCTAGTTCCAAGTCTCAAAGAATTATATGGTCCAATCAAGGTTATTTTGGGACGACCCTAACCAAATTCAATACTGAAACGTGCACACGGAAAGACCATTTATCCAAATCAAATGGATTTGCCCCATTTCCCTTTTTTCAATCAAAATTATTTTGGGTGATCCTAAAATAATTCAAAATTTCAAGGGACGTCGAATTGAGGATATAACAATGATTAAGAGGATGTTTTTATTTTTTTTATTTTTTTTATTTTTTTTTTATTTTTTTATTTTTAGAAAACAAGTTAATCTCAATGAAACCAAACAAGACAAAAAGATATACCCCCATGTTGTTGTCGGCAAACATTCAAGACTCGATTTTTCTTTTGAAAATATGATTTTTTTTTTAACTTTCTTATCGATTCAGGGCCTTGATGGAGGTATAATTCAATAAGTTAAACCCCTTAATTGACATAAAAAATGTCCGAAAAATTGTGTTAAATTTGCAAGATCCGACTCAAACTCTCGATCGATGCTTTCCAATTAATAAAAATCTATAAAATAGGATAGGATTGGCTTAATGGAACAACATGGTTATAACAGATTTTCGGAACTAAACACGATTGACATTTAATCCCAATGACCTAGGTCGTAAGAACCGCTTTATTAAATCGATATTTGGCCATTAACGTTGTTGGTTATCCAGAATCGAAAGCGCAAAAGAGAAATAACCGATAACTTGGACAGAGTTAATCAAGCAAAAATGCAGAGAAAACATAACATGTCCGAGTTGCAATCTTATAAACTCATGGAGTTTCATGAGGATAAATTTTCATCTCAGCCTGCTGCGATGAAAATTCCCTCCATGAACTGTCTCTTGATGATTTTGGTCTTTTGTTTGAAAGAAAGAGAGAGAAATCGAGATTGAAACAAATCTCCATAGAGATCCTCACATTCGAAATCGAGATCAACAGCATCTACCTCACAAAAATGACTGATCGGCAAAAAAAATAGCCACCAAACTCGAGACTTGAACTGATATTTGAGTGAAAAAGAAACTCAGGAACAGCGCCCTACCAGTCCCAAAAAACAGCCACAAAAATCAAGAAAGAAAAACAATGTTCGAGTTCTCTGATCTTAATCGAATCCCCCATCTCGTAAAGAAGACAACGCCCCCTACCAGTCCCTTAGTTCACCATTACTTGTTCGATCAAGAAAAAATCAGGATGAGGGCTACCCTGATCGGTTGATACTTAGATCGGCCGAGAATTGCAAACCAAAGCATGGTTTAGGAACACTCGGGGTGCAAGGTTCTTCAGTCTCTGTTGAAACCGATGGAACCAAGTGGGGAAGACGATGTTCTCTAAAAAGAACATATCAAATGGGTTGAAAACAAAGTAAAAGAGATTTTTTACTTATAACACCCCATCAATTAAGTTGAGAAGTTTTTTTGTTCACTTTTCTTTTGCTTGCTATCTAACAATAAAACTTGCAAAAAAATAAAAATAAAAAAAACTGAACACCTAAACAAACTAAAAAAACTCTTTTTTTATTTTTATTTTTTTTATTTTAAAAAAAAATAGTCAAATAACCGAAAAAGAAATCGTCCGTTATATAAAAAAAAACAAATCGACGTACCTAAAAAACTAAAAAACAAATAAGTAAAAGATCCCCTTTATTTCATTATTTCACCCTTAATAAAATTACCTTTTGAAATTTTGCATTATTTAAAGTCACCCTAAGTGACTTTTGACTGAACTACAGAATAATATGCCAGGTTAACGCACCGGCATCAAACCGAATAACTAATGATTGGACTAATAAACCTATAAATAAATAAAAACTGATAAACAAAAAGGAACAAACTAAAATTTAAATAAAACTAGGTCATTGGCAATGTTCCCATACTTGGGGTTTTTCAAGTCTAATCCTCAATGTCCCCAGTGGAGTCGCCACTGAAAGCGCCCTCGATCCGCGGGGTACGCGGATCCGCTTTTGACCTTTGAGGTTTGGGAGTCGCCACCTAGTTATTAAAGTCTATAAACCAAATTGACTCTAAAAAAAGGTAAACTAATCTACGAAAGAAAAAAGGGTACGGGGATCAAATTACGGGATTGGAAGGTGTTAGGCACCAACCTCGCCCGATCAAAGTCGGTCTCTACTAATTTTTCAAATAGGTTACATTGCTAAAAAAACCTAGATAAAAAAAAATAAAAGATTATACCTTTTCGATAGCAAAGACGTTGTTCTCTCAGATCCGACAAAATTGCTCCTTGTACCGTACTCCTTGTTTCGTTCTGTCTCCGAATTTGATCTCTGCTCTCCGAGGCAAGGTATCTCCTTTTTTTAATCTGAATTCTTCAAGTTCGTTATGGATTTTGGGGTATTTTTGAAGGGCTTTTAGGTATTTTTTAGGCTAAAATCAAATAAGGGATGTTAGGTAAGGAGTTGGGGCTCCAAAACTAGGGTTTATGGGAGGCTTGGAAGGCTTTTTGACCTACTTCTCTTAGGGTTTATGATTTGATACGAAAATAAGGTGTGAGGACCTCTATTTATAGATTTTTTTAAGGGTTGATTTGGATAGAGTTAGTGTTTGATTAAAGTTCTTTTAGTTAGAGTTGTATTTTAGTTAGAATAGTTTTAGGTAGAGTTATGTTTTAATTAGAATTGTTTTAGGTAGAGTTGTGTTTTAGTTAGAACTCTATTAGATAGAGTTATTATTTAATTAGAACTCTATTAAGGTTTTGGATTTTGGTCTTATTCGATTGACTTTTAATATTTTGACTTTAGTCTTAATTGATTGACTTTTAATATCTTGACTTCAGTCTTGCTTAATTGACTTTAATTTTGACTTAAGTCTCACTTGATTAACTTTAATACCTTGACCTTAGTCTTTCTTGATTGACTTTAATTTTGTGGAGAACCCCCCTCTATTATATCTTTAATTCTTTGGACCCCCAAATGGAGGGGTCCTTAAAGAAATATCTCACGAACCCTCAATAATTTTTCATAAGAGCCCGATTGATCGATTTTTTTAGTTCAAACTTTTAAATTAATTTCATTAATGTTTCACTTTAATTATTTAATGTTTTATTTATTAATTTCAAAATTTTTAATTATGAAAATTGTGAAATTACCGTTTTGTCCCCAGAGAGGACTTTTCATGTTTTAAGTCGATTTTTAATGTTCTAGGATGTTTTAGAATCGATTTTTCATAAGGAATTCAATGAAAATATTAGTTTGTGTCATTTATAAAATTTTTGGTGTGAAATGGTCATGAACTTTATGAGGCCATTTTCGTAATTTTGTCAAATTCTATTAAAATTGGCGAAATGATTTATTTGATTTCGATTTATTATTTTATGTGTTTGAATGGGTTTTCCTAATCGTAACGTTGGCTCTAGGGATGTTTTAAGATTAGGGGTATTTTGGTAATTTGGTCATTTTTTAGTGATTTTTATCGTGAAACTTCTTTTTTTGTCTGCAAAATGATGATTTCTATGTTTCTTGAGTCATATTTTCCTAGCGTAGCGTGATTTCTACAGTTTTGTCAGTTCGAGATACCTCATCCGGATTTTAGAAATGTATCTGGTAACAAAATAAAGCAATGGAATAAACATCAATCATTGGGAACCATTGCGATCGGGTTGACGAGTTGATTAATCAGGCTGATGCAAAAATGAGGTGTCTATAGATTTTTAAAATTTTCAATCTCTCAAATAAAATAATCATTTCCTGATATTCATCAACTAAATATGAGTTCATTGAATATTAAATCATATTTTCCAACTATGGAATTCATTTTTATCAATAACATTGAAAAAGTATAAAACTTATATTAAAACAGGGTCCGAGCGGTGCACAGGACCCAACTAGCATAAATAACCCAGTGAGATATCCTACCCACGTATATTTTATTATAAAATACAGTAAAACATATCAAACATGCAAGTTTTGGCGTGAATTTGAAATAACCAATTGAATTCTATATTTTTTGAAACTCACCACAAATTTTTAATAAAATCCTAAATGTAATTTTCACAATCTACGATTACTAATAGAAATTGAGAGTTCCTTACAATCTCTATGCAAAATGATTGAAGCACGTGCGCCAAAATCGAAGAAAATAACACGAAAATCGAGATGGATCGAATTTCGAGACGATTAATTTTTAGATCTACCCCGGTGGTTTTGAAAATATTGATACTGACATCATTTCTCTCTTTTGCGACGGAGGACGGTTTGATCCTGAAACGGACGAAATCCGAGGTCAAAGTTTCGAAATCCCCGTATATAAATACGACTGATTTTTGACGATATGGGGTGAAAAAGAAAGTGAAATGGAAAGAGGTTGGGTGAGTCTTTTAGAGAACACTGCTGCGGACGTTTCTTTCTTCTGCGTCATTCGACGACGGCGGCGAGTCGTTTGTCGTGAATCTAAGGTTGAAGTTAAAAAAAAAAAAATTAAAAAAAAAAATTCGTTAGCTGTTTTGAACGGGTTGGAAAAGACGAAGAATAAAAAAAAATTTAAAAATTTTATTTATATAAATTTTGGGACGAAATCGGTATTTTGCCTATTGTTTCGATCGATGATCACTTGACCATCCGTACTTCAAAACTGACAAATGAATACTATATTTTATTTAATTTTTCGTTCCAGATCTAACGATACGGTCAATTTATACAAATTTTATCTCTAAGAAAAATTTACATTTTTAGCCTGAGGTGACCCTTAAAATTGACGTCATTTTTGTTTTTGACAATAATTCGACTTTCTATGCTCCAAAAATGACAAATAAATAGTCTATATTTAATAATTTTTCATTATAAATCCAATGGTGTAATCAAATCTTAATAATTATTACTCTATTAGATCCGACTCGGTAATCGAGGATTTTACAACTTTTATGTTCGGACTCGCATTTGAGCGTGCTTACTGGCTAAAGTATATTTTTCATCATTTTGAATCCAATGGTGAGATTAGATTTTCTTTAAAATGATTAGAAACCTCCTAAGTTTTACCCCTAAATCCCACTTTCAAGATTTTCTCAAAATTCATTATTTATTTTTCCTCAAGATATGAATTGAAAACTCGGGGTTTTACAATTTAGTGAATATTTATTTGAAATACCCTCTGTGTTTTTGAAATTAATGTTATGCCCCTTTACCTAAGGTCTTCCTTCTCTTCTTAACTAATGAAAAATATTCAAACATAGTAGGATTTTAATTAATGGCCCTAATTAGGGGTGTCAATGGGTCAGTTCCAATTTGATTCCTAAGGAACGAGAACTATAACCATTATATTTATTTCGGTTTTCGACTCCGATTCTAAAATAAATGAAACTAGAACTGGAGCCAACCATAGACATACTATCCACTATTTCCAATTCTCAAGAATCAAATAAGAAAAAAAAATTCAAATAAAACTTTTTAACTTTCAAAAATAACATATCAACTTAGTTATAATTTGTTATATTAATGATTTTTTTCAAAAATAAAAATTTATCTTAGTTAAAAGTAATAATCTTTAGAAGATATAACTTAGTTTAAGCTCCGATCGATAATTTATATGAAAAATTGAAGAAGTTTACATAATATGCATTAATTTTGATATAAGAGAATTCCTTAAATCATCTACATAGTATTGAAAATTAATGAGAAAATAAATCAGTTCCGAGTACCCCGCGGATATCCATTGGATATAACCTAACGATTCTAGTTCTTATCGATTTGGTTCCATTTTAAACCCAACTTTAATTGGTTCCAATAAAAAGGGAACTAGAACTGGGGTTTTCAGTTACGATTCGGTTTCAGTTAAATGGGTATTCATTGAAACCCCTAGCCCAAATGGATTGTCACGTAGGAAAATTTACACTACCAACCTCTAAAATTCATGCTTAGACCAGATTAAAAATAAAAATATATTTATTTCTTGGCTTCATCCATGGTTTGAAAATGGGCGACCACTAAATTCTTCAATTTCAATTCAAATCCAAATCCAAATCCAATAGTGGAAAATTTTCTTCTTTTAAAAGTTCATAAAATCTTGTAATGTATATCATATGGCATTTTATCGTGTTTTTGAAGTTGGAGTTACTTGATCCTAGGAAGAAATCGAAAATAGTTAATATTTCATTTTTGGGTCTGACCTGTTTGACTCACTGGTCGAACCGTTTTGGATCAACTCGATAAATTATACAGGTCAAAGTCTGGTCCGATTTTAAAACATTGATCCCAACGATCATGTACACATATCCGGAGTATAACAGCCATGTACCGAACAAGTATCTTTGCAGATATATTCATCCACTACCAACATCCTTCAATCTTGGATTTCTAGTAACAATTATGTAACATGGTCATTTTCGTCATAAAGGGAAAATTTACAATCTTGTAAATTGTGACTCCTAGAATCAGGTTAGATTACAAAAATATTCTTTTATTACGTTAATATCTTTACCCTCAACATATACATTAAAAGAGGATTTTATATTATGGGTAAGAATTCGATGACTAGTGGAAAATGATTCATGTGAAAAACATGTGATCCCAATCGTATAAACTTAATATTTAACAGTTGAGCTTTAACCACGAGTCAAGTATCCTTGAGATATATATTATCGAAATACTTATAAATTCCAATCGTTGGATTTCATGTTTATGTGGTCAAAGATTATTTGTTTTCACACAAGTCATTTTTCAATAGTCAGCGGACTTGAACCCTTATATTATATTTATGTAATAAAACACAATTATAAAGCCCACCTTACTACAGTTTTTGTGTGGGAGATAAACTTCCTATCAACTACAGTTTTGTTGGGAACAAACGTCCGTCGAGTTACAATTTTTGGTGAGATCAATTTATTATCTTTCTTTCTGTCACATCTCTAACTTACTATTTTTCATTTTTTTTACCTTTTTTTTATCCAATTTATTGTTTTTCATCTTTTTTACCCATTAACTTAAAAAATGTTTAATAATATCCTTCCAACTTTTTTTTCCATTTTACCCTCTTAACCCCAAAGAGGATGCCCGTGCCATTTACATAATAAAAACAATATAACTGTATTCTCCCAACGTTATCAATTTCACATGCATCTCAAAGAACCATTTCAACCTTATTCCATTTTCTCTTCTACTCCTTTCCAATTTTTTTCTTTCCGCTTATTTTTTTTTCAATAATACCCTTCTAACTTTATTGCATTTACTCTTCTACTTATTTTTTAATAATAACCCTACAACTTTATTTCCCCTTGCCTTTTACCCTCTAAACAAAGATGATCACATTGTAAGCACAGGCAAATTTTAGTTTATATAATAAAACATGATGATGATGGACCCCCACCCCTTTATCCCTCACTAAGAAAGGATAAGATTTAATCTCCCTAAGAATCTCGAGGATAACTAT
The DNA here is from genome assembly GCF_017979445.1 of Akebia trifoliata. NCBI lineage: Eukaryota > Viridiplantae > Streptophyta > Magnoliopsida > Ranunculales > Lardizabalaceae > Akebia > Akebia trifoliata. Next base: position 22,452,970 of record NC_141376.1, read on the forward strand.
TATCATTATTGTATTTCCTCCAAAAAATCATCTCAACTTCATTGAATTTTCTTTTCTACCCCCCTTCCAAGAGTACGTCTCTAACTATATTTATTACTTTTCCACATCCCCTTTTGCAATAATACCCCTCTAGTTTTATTGTCTTTCATCTTTTATCCTTTAAACCCGATAGATGATGACAGTGCCTAAATTCAAACATAACCAAGATTTGGCTCAAAGTATAATGTCAACATTATGATTCTCGTTCAAACAAGTTTAGTAGTTGTTTACAATTAGATTAAGGTCATAAAATCCTAAACCCAAAAGATAAAAATCTAAAGAGAGAGAGAGAGAGCTCTCTTTTTAGGCACCCCAATATTTACTTATTCTCAACCATTTACTTATTTTCTTTATTTTTAATTAGGGTGAAATAAGTAAAAGTTGGGGTACCAATAGCAGTGCTTTTATAAAATAATGACATCAGAACAAAGGATCATTTAGACGCCGTAGAAGGAAAAAACCAAGCTCTACTAGGAAATATTGGATTATATTCCCTTGTTTTGCAATCATGCCTTGTTCTTGTTTCAATTGGAAATAATCACGATTCTCAATCCATGTGAAGAGTTACGTTCACAATAAATTGCTGCTTGGATATGGCCCCGTCCCATTGCAAATTCAAATTTTTTTTAACTTGTTATTTGCAAAATTGTTTATCCTTCAAATTGCTCAAAGCAGGCAGTATTCTCAGTCAAGTCTGTCGAAGAATCTTTGGTTCACCTCAACTTTGACACTACATCATGCCATACTTATGGGTTAGATGTGCTAACCTCGTACATACTACCTTAGCTTTTTGATCCCTCCAAGAACCTCGTTGCTTTGCAAGCACCTACAATCAAATAAAGACTAATTTACCAAAACATGCACTGAAAATTGAAAATTTACCAAAACGGTGCACATTCAATTTATTCACCAAGGGGGTAAAATTTGAACATAACAGTATTTTTTTTATAGTTTTTGTACCAAAAATACCCTTTACCTTAGTTTTATAAAACAATATACATTTATGCTATTTTGGTAATTTTCTCATCAAATAAAGTATGTGTTCGAACCTGAGTTCCCTTCGTTTAGACAAGAGATATGATTTTTAAAGGGCCAAGTGAAAGCTGTTAACTTTCACTTGTGAGGTTTTTTCCAAGGCCATCTTCGTTCGTCTCTTTCTTATCATTATTTTCCTTACTGTCATCCTCTAACATCAAATCCTTATTTGAAAGGATGGACGATTGAGTTGTCGGTGCTCCAAACATAGCTTCATCATGAGCCAGTAGCCTTGATTTGGTCCTCCCTTCTTGCCTTCAAAATATAATAAACTAATTTATACAAAAAATATTATTGGACTTTTCTCATTCCTTTCTAGTGTAAAATCGAAGGAATATATTAAAATTGTGGTAAACTAATGATATAAAATACCTCTACAGCTGAAAAACGGAAGTTTTGACCCATATTCTTGATCACCATTGCATCGTCTTCCGCAGCTGCATATTCAATCAAGAATTATGTTATCAGTACAAGTTCAATTGCGCATGCTAAAAGAGAATATAGGATAACATATGATTTGATCTGTTGTCCAAATGGTCTTAGTTACCATAATTTATTCAAATATATAAGAGACATTTACTAAAATAGTACATGAAAATTGAACAATTATCAAAATAGTGTACTATTCATTTTAATTCCAAAAATGAAATTACCTTTTTCAGAAATACGTGATTTTACTAAAACAGTAAAATTTCAAATGAACAATGATTAATGCCAAAAATGCCATTTTCCCATATTTATACACATCCCTTGTTTAAGTAAACAGAAATAAATATATTTGTTTTAGTACAATGATGTTTCCCCTCAAAATTTAATTTATTTGATCACTCTGTACTAAAACATTAATATTTCTATTTGTTAATTTACATAGTGTGATGTGTATACTATTTTATAAAAACATGGGGATGTGTTTTTTTTGGGATCAAAACACTACTCATTTCAAATTTTACCATTTTAGTAAAATTACTTATTTTCAAAAGTGGTGATTTACCATTTTTGGAATTAAAATGAATCGTGCACAGTTTTGGTGATTTTCAATTTTCGATGTACGTTTTGGTAAATTACCCTTTAATAAAAGTAATTATAATTATATATTATATATATATAATAAGTTAGATTAGGAGATGTTTAGTCATAAAATCATGTTTTTTATATAATATATTAAATTAAAAAATAATAATTATTCTAATGAAATTATACAAAATCCTGGTCGACTTGGCCAAGTTTCACTGACTCGGATAAGATTTTTAAAAGATCATCCAAGTCATATCGTTTATTTTGTGAGATTCCGCACAGTTGAGCCGACATGTCTATCTGTCTCGGTCTCGGATGAGATTTAAAACCATGCTGAGAACTGATCAACTATGATCACTCCCAACATAAACTTTAGCTCAGTTGGTTGGGAAAATGCAACACATTCAATTTCTGACCCAAAAATAATTGGAAAACCTATCCTAAAAGATTGACCCATTGATTTTGCAGAACAAGAGATATACTTAAATATAATGGGAAAGAAGAAGGCAAAGTCTTCAATTTCCTCGTCATCAAGTGGGGCATCCTTATTGAACTCGAAGCGTTCCCATCCTTCACCCATGCCATTCACAATGTCCTTCTCAACTGCAAAACACAATATTTGCAGGATAGAATAAGAGATTTCCAAGATCTACAGATCACAATATTACAAGGTACTGCTAAAGTGTCAAGTCAAAAGCATTTCAAGCTCATAGTGTACCTTGTCGGATTAAATACTTGTTTTTAAGAATAAATAAATAAAACAGATATTACTTCTACTTTTCAAAACCAAGGACCAAAAGTAGTGGCACTTGAATGAATATGAGACGCCTTTTTTCATTGTAAACTTGATTATCACATTTGATAGGAATGGAATTTCAAAAGGGGCTGATTTTTTGTGATAAAAATTAGCCTTGATTCAACTCCAGATGCTTAAGTTTTTTTTTCCCTTTTTTATTAAGGAAGGGCCGGAAAGAGTCAGGGATATAAGGTTTGTTATGAGAGAAATGTAGAAAATGGAAATTACTCGAGTAAAAATGATATTTAAGAAGAGAACTGCTAATGGCACCCCAACTTTTCCTTATTACACCTCAATTTCTTCAATTATTTATCACCCCCCAATTAAAGATTAAAACAAACTCTTCAAACATTACAAAGATTTGGCTCAAATTATAATCTCAACATTACAAAATAGTGTAACACTCATTTCAAATAATTTCAGTAGTTGTTTACAATTATGATTGAGCTCATAAAATCCTAAACCCCAAAAAATAGAAATCTAGCAAAAATAAAACGAGAGCTCTTGTATTGGCACCCTCAACTTTTATCAACCATTCACTTATTTTCTTTATTTTTAATTGGGACGTAATAAGTAAGAGTTCGGGTGCCAATAACAGCTCTAAAAAAATGGGGTTATCCCTAAGTATTTAACTAAAAAAAAAAAAAGAAATTGAACGAATGATGAGTCTTAAAAGAGAATTTGTTAAGAATAAAATCATTTCAAAGTTTTCATTATGTTTGACAACCCAAGCGACATATATAAGAAAAAAAGGAAATCAAAACAATATACACAATCCACATCAAGATGTCCTATAACTAAAACAGTTGATAGTCCTACTTAAATCTATCATTGTATCACAGCCCCGAGCCTATTTAGAAAAATATAAGAGAGCAGATCAAATCTTAGGAACAATATATGGTCTTTTAAGTTTTTCAACATATTTCTCCCAATCCCATCAATCTAAAACCTTTTGTAATGGTTGCCCAAAGAAGTTGTATTATTTAGAATAAATCTTTGGACGAAAATTTTGGATCAACACAAGGCTTGAGCAATTTTTTGGATCTAAATTCAATGTTTTAAGTTTCAGTTTCAATCAAAACAAAAGATAGAAAAAGATCATGGCAACTATATCAGCCACAACCTATCTTCTTGTAATAGAAGCAACATTGCCCAGTGGTTAGAACATAACATTTTATTTTTAGGCAACATGAGATTTTAGCAATGTTCACAAGAAGCAAGTGTGTAGATGGGTAAATCCTCTCTTAGTACATCTACCATTTTCTAGCAATTATCAACCACGTGAATTAAACCAGGTACGTAATTGGTGATATAGAAACAAATTAGAACACAATACCTTAAAATGAAAATTTTACTTACAAGTTACAACCCAATTTTAGTTTATACTATAAATCAAAACTTTTTGCACAAAAACAATATATATATATATAAGGTAGCGTTCAATGGCTAACTTTTTGGCAAAACATTTTTCAAAACCTGAGTTAGAAGTTTTGGAATGGGCTGAGAGATCATCCTCACCAAAAATCAGTCCATTCCAAAACTTCTAACCCATGTTTACAAGTTGAAAAATCGTGGACCGTCCATTTTTTGTAAACTCTTTTTGATGGGGTTGGAAGTTTTGGAATGGGCTGATTTTTGGTGATGATAATCTCCTCACCGTAGAGATCATCCTCACCAAAAATCAGCCCATTCCAAAACTTCTAACCCATGTTTTGAAAAATGTTTTACCAAAAAGTTAGCCATTGAACGGGATCATATATATATATATATATATATATATATTATGGGTCCCGTTCAATGGCCAACAGTTTGGCAAACACTTTTTCAAAACATGGGTTAGAGGTCTTGGAATGGGCTGATTTTTGGTGAGGATGATCTCTACGGTGAGGAGATCATCCTCACCAAAAATCAGTTCATTCCAAAACTTCTAGCCCCAATTTACAAGTTGAAAAATTGTGAACCGTCCATTTTTTGTAAATCATTTTTGATGGGGTTAGAAGTTTTGGAATGGGCTGATTTTTGGTGATGATAATCTCCTCATCGTAAAGATCATCCTCACCAAAAATCAGCCCATCCAAGACCTCTAACCCATGTTTTGAAAAATGTGTTTGCCAAACTGTTGGTCATTGAATGCTACCCTATATATATATAGGGTAGAGTTCAATGGCCAACTTTTTGGCAAAACATGAGTTAGAAGTTTTGGAATGGGCTGATATTTGGTGAGGATGATCTTTACGGTGAGGAGATCATCCTCACCAAAAATCAGCCCATTAGATCATCCTCACCAAAAATCAGTCCATTCCAAAACTTCTAACTCATGTTTTGAAAAATGTTTTGCCAAAAAGTTTGCCATTGAACGTGACCTATATATATATATATATGGGTCAGGTTCAAACGACAACCATTTCAACACATATATAGACAACGTGTTTTGTCTTATATGTGCAAAAATGTTTGGAATGGGCTGATTTTTTGTGAGGATGATCTCTGTGGTAAGGAGATCATCCTTGCCAAAAATCAGCTCATTATGAAACTTCTAGACCGTCCAATTTTTGTAAATCAATTTTGATGGGGCTACAAGTTTTTGAATGGGATGATTTTTTGCCAGGATGATCCCCTCATCACAGAAATCATCCTCACAAAAAATCAGCCCATTCCAAACATTTTTGCCCATATAAGACAAACACGTTGTCTATATGTGTGTCGCAATGTGTGTTGCAGGAACCCGACCCTATATATAGTATATATATATAGGGGGCGTTCAATGGCCAACTTTTTGGCAAAACATTTTTCAAAACATGAGTTAGAGGTTTTGGAATGGGCTGATTTTTGGTGAGGATGATCTCTACGGTGAGGAGATTATCATCACCAAAAATCAGCCCATTCCAAAACTTCTAACCCCATCAAAAATGATTTACAAAAAATGGACGGTTCACGATTTTTCAACTTGTAAATTGGGGCTAGAAGTTTTGGAATGAGCTGATTTTTGGTGAGGATGATCTCCTCACCGTAGAGATCATCCTCACTAAAAATCAGCCCATTCCAAAACCTCTAACTCATGTTTTGAAAAATGTTTTGTCAAAAGTTGGCCCTTGAACGCCACCCATATATATATAAATATGGGTGGCGTTCAAGGGCCAACTTTTTAGCAAACTTTTTGGCAAAACATTTTTCAAAACATAGGTTAGAGGTTTTGGAATGGGCTGATTTTTGGTGAGGATGATCTCTATGGTGAGGAGATCATCCTCACAAAAAATCAGCACATTCCAAAACTTCTAACCCATGTTTACAAGTTGAAAAATCGTGGACCGTCCATTTTTTATAAACTGTTTTTGATGGGGTTAGAAGTTTTGAAATGAGCTGATTTTTGGTGATGATGATCTCCTCACCGTAGAGATCATCCTCACCAAAAATCAGCCCATTCCAAAACCTCTAACCTATGTTTTGAAAAATGTTTTGCCAAAAAGTTTGCTAAAAAGTTGGCCCTTGAACGCCCCCCTATAAATATAGGTCCCGTTCGCCACCCTTAGTTTTACACACACTTTAACAAATGCGTTTTGTCTTACATGGGTTAGAAGTTTCGGAATGAGCTGATTTTTGGTGAGGATGATCTCTATGGTGAGGAGATCATCCTCACCAAAAATCAGCTCATTCCAAAACTTCTAACCCCATCAAAATTGATTTACAAAAAATGGACGGTCCACGATTTTTCAACGTGTAAACATGGGGCTAAACATTTCGGAATGGGCTGATTTTTGGGGAGGATGATCTTCTAATCATAGAGATCATCCCCACCAAAAATCAGCTCATTCCAAAACTTCTAACCCATGTAGGACAAAAAACGTTTTGTTAAAGTGTGGTAAAACTTAGGGTGCTGAACATTTCCCATAAATATATGGGTCCCGTTCGCTGGCTAACGGATTAGCCTACGCTTTAGTAAACGTATTGAAATCGTTGGATTAAATACGATCAGACAGTTGAGATTGAACCTAAACGCGATCTGCGTTTAAGTTATAAACTATAGATTATTTACAGAGACGTCCTTATATTTTTAAATATTTAATGTTACCTCCCTGAGCTGAATTCAAAGAGAGAGAGTTATTCTCTCTTGTCTGAAACCCTCTCGACCTTCTTCTCACTCTCTCATTCTCTATCGCTCTCGCTGCAACTTCCTCCTCTCAACCAACTCCTTCTCGT